>NC_084624.1:17425973-17680973 GCF_033978795.1 Nerophis ophidion | reverse complement strand
AAGGCAAGAGGCAGTATCCTTTCAGCCCCAATTTAATGCCATATTTAACCTTCCTAAACCATTTTTTTTCTGCAAGACCTTGTGTTTGTGGGGGGATGCAACTCGGATGAGAGATTAGTCTGCAGCATCAATCCGGCTGTGTATTTTTTACTAAGATGGACAGCCAGTTAACACCTAAACGGCCTCCAAAAAGCACACAAAGTTTGTTTTTCATTGTGTTTTCGTCAAGTCATATACAAAAGGTAAACATGGTAGGCTGTAGGGTACTGGGACTTGGCAGCTACACAACAGCTAAGCACACAATAGCACACAGGTCAGACATATAAGATAAGTGTCATTCATTGAAAAATATTGTCGACTAAAACAGCACATTTGTCAATATAAACAAGGAACAAATAATTCTAGTTGCATATTTCTTACACATACTAGTCTCCAAGGCAGAAGCATTTTAGAAAGTATCTTGAAACAACAGTGTCTGCATCAGTCGACATACTGCATCATGAGCTTGATTTTACATCATGAATTATTGTACCGTATATGTGTCGCCTAAAACAATTACCACTCCACTTCAACTTAAAGACCGTATAAGTCCATTTGAATTGGTTGATAATTAATTGATGACTGTTTACGTACTTACCATTATCCTCAATTGAGCATACCTTTTCCAAAATTCTACAAGTATGTATAATGTAAATCGGCTAATACTCAAGCCTTAAATAAATGTATTTTAGCGGAAGAGAAAAAGTCGTATCCAAACAGCCCTATAAAATCCCCAAAACTTTTTTTTTTACAGAGAATCTATTTATGATGTATGTGTAGTGTTTTCAACCTATCAACATTCTTTTCCACAGACTGCCCAACAAAATTTAAACTTACGTATAATATCCTATTGGCTAATTGAACTTTTTTAAAAATTTTTTATTTTATTATTTTTTTTTTTAGTGAGTTCAAGACATAAAGTGCATTCAGGCTGCAGTCAACATTGTTATTTCCCCTCAGAAACATTCAAAAACTCAGTGTCACTGTCCTTATACAGTGTGCACGGAGAGTATTCAGACCCCTTTAAATGGTTCACTCTTTATGTCATTCCAGCCATTTGCTAAAATCAATTTTATTTCTCATTCATGTACACCCCATCTTGAGAGAAAAAAATAGAATTGTTGACATTTTTGCAAATGTGTTAAAATCCATCCATCCTTCCATCTTCCTCCGCTTATCCGAGGTTGGGTCACGGGGGCAGCAGCCTAAGCAGGGAAGCCCAGACTTCCCTCTCCCTAGCCACTTCGTCTAGCTCTTCCCGGGGGATCCCGAGGCGTTCCCAGACCATCCATCCATCCATTTTCTACCGCTTATTCCCTTTCGGGGTCGCGGGGGGCGCTGGCGCCTATCTCAGCTACAATCGGGCGGAAGGCGGGGTACCCAGACCAGCCGGGAGAAATAGTCTTCCCAATGTGTCCTGGGTCTTCCCTGTGGCCTCCTATCGGTTGGACGTGCCATAAACACCTCCCTAGGGAGCCGTTCGGGTGACATCCTGACCAGATACCCGAACCACCTCATCTGGCTCCTCTCGATGTGGAGGAGCAGCGGCTTTACTTTGAGCTCCTCTTGGATGGCAGAGCTTCTCAACCTATCCCTAAGGGAAAGTCCCGCCACATTACGGAGGAAACTCATTTTGGCCGCTTGTACCCGTGATCTTATCCTTTCGGTCATGACCCAAAGCTCATGACCATAGGTGAGGATGGGAACGTAGATCGACCTGTAATTTGAGAGCTTTGCCTTCCGGCTCAGCTCCTTCTTCACCACAATGGATCGGTACAACGTCCGCATTACTGAAGCCGCCGCCCCGATCCGCCTGTCGATCTCACGATCGACTCTTCCCCCACTCGTGAACAAGACTCCTAGGTACTTGAACTCCTCCACTTGGGGCAGGGTCTCCTCCCCAACCCGGAGATGGGACTCCACCCTTTTCCGGGCGAGAACCATGGACTCGGACTTGGAGGTGCTGATTCTCATTCCGGTCGCTTCACACTCGGCTGCGAACCGATCCAGTGAGAGCTGAAGATCTTGGCCAGATGAAGCCATCAGGACCACATCATCTGCAAAAAGCAGAGACCTAATCCCTCGGCCACCAAACCGGAACCCCTCAACGCCTTGACTGCGCCTAGAAATTCTGTCCATAAAAGTTATGAACAGAATCGGTGACAAAGGACAGCCTTGGCGGAGTCCAAACCTCACTGGAAATGTGTCCGACTCACTGCCGGCAATGCTGACCAAGGTCTGACACTGATCGTACAGGGAGCAGACCGCCACAATAAGACAGTCCGATACCCCATACTCTCTGAGCTCTCCCCACAGGACTTCCCGAGGGACACGGTCGAATGCTTTCTTCAAGTCCACAAAGCACATGCAGTGTTTCCCACAGGTCAGGCATCTATTTGTGGTGGTGTGGTCGGGCGGCGGGTGGGGGGGGTTTGGCGGGATGGCAGCGGCGGCGGCGATGACCAAGAAGAATGCGGAGTTGGAATATAATTACAACACTTTATGTACATATTTATATACATACTTATATAATATTTACATATTTATATAATATGTAACTACAAGCGCCATTCACAGACAGAGTCCCATTGCTTTTATGAGTGGTCGAGTGAGTCAAAAGCCGAGAAAAAAGAATAAATTTTTTTAAAAATTTTATTTCATTTGTGGTGGCCGTAATTCTTTTGTGGCGGGCTGCCACAAATAGATTAATGTGTGGGAAACCCTGACATGTAGACTGGTTGGGCAAACTCCCATGCACCCTCAAGAAACCTGCCGAGAGTATAGAGCTGGTCCACAGTTCCACAACCAGGACGAAAACCACACTGTTCTTCCTGAAGCCGAGGTTCGACTATCCGGCGTAGCCTCATCTCCAGTACACCTGAATAACAATTATGTATTTTACTGTATTAAAATAAAAAACTCAAAAATTACATGTACAAGTATCCAGACCCTTTGCTCAATGCTTTGTTGATGCACCTTTGGCAGCAAGTCAAGCTTGGGACACCTGTCTCTTGGCAGTTTTGCCCATTCCTCTTTGCAGCACCTCTCAAGCTCTTTCAGAATGGATGGGAACCTTTGGTTTTCATCCAGGAAGTTTCTGTAATTTAATTTTTCCCTCTATGCGGACTAGTCTCTCAGTTCCTGCCGCTAAAAACCATACCCACTTTTGTGGTTTGTGGCGCCGCATGCGCGTGCTGGTTAACGAGGCTGGCGGAATTGCCGGCTTCGTTTTCGTTTGTCGTCATGTTGGTTGGCTTATCAGGTGTCGGCCTGGGCGTGCACTTGTACCGTCTACTGGGTGCAGCCAGACAGGCAAGAGAGGATGGCGGCAGTATCAGGTGTTGTCAATAAGAGCTTTTTGAAATATTGGAGCAGAGGTCTTTAGCGAGTGAATAGAATTCTATCTAACTTATGGAGAAAAAAAAAACAATGTAAATGAAGCTCATTAAAAGGGGGAGGTTGTGAAGATTCGTATAAGAAAATCATGTTTAATCGGCCAATCAAAGAGGAAAAAAGCGATTACATTGTCCTGAGTTAAAGTTAAAATGCCAATGATTGTCACACACACACAAATTGTGGCGAAATTATTCTCTGCATTTGACCCATCACCCTTGATCTGGGAGGTGAGGGGGGCAGTGGGCAGCAGCGGTGGCCGTGCCCAGAGAGTGGTCGAGGTGGTAAGATTGCCTGGAGATCTACTGAAAGTAGCGATATGTGGGGACGATTTGATGTTTAGACCTAAATTTAAATTTTAACATCAACAGAAAGGAGCAAAATTGGGCAAAAGGACAAAAAGCTTGATAGGTCCTTGTCTTTCTTGTGAATGATAGATATATCAGGGGCCGGCATGGCGTGGTTTGGAGAGTGGCCGTGCCAGCAACCTGAGGGTAGCTGGTTTAATCCCCACCTTCTACCAACCTCGTCGCATCCGTTGTGTCTTTGAGCAAGACATGTCACCCTTGCTCCTGATGGGTCGTGGTTAGGGCCTTGCATGACAGCTCCCCTCCAAAGCAGTGATTCTCAAAATTCAAAATGTCATAGTTTTAACTCTGAGAGTGTACAAATGGAACCAAACTGACCCATAACTGTCAGTTACAGACATTGTAAGGGTCAATTTGGACCGCTCTAGAGGAACCCACAGAGTCTTTGGAATGAGAACTACTGTAAAAGGGTATTCAATCGAACAGTGGCCACAGTGCAGGGAGACCCACTGGGGGTGAGGACATTAGTCTTAAGGTACAAATCGATGTTAAAACAGGCCAAAACTATGTTAAAAAAAGGCCACATATTTTTGTAAAGCATAATGACACTAAATTCCCATACTTGGCAGCCCTGTGATAATTAGCTGCAAAGGTTTACGGGGAATGAGAATATCTTCTTTACCCCACCATCCAATGTTATCTGCATGCGGCCAGCGAAGAACGGCGGTTGTACAGTTTAGCCATGACCGCTCAGTATTTACCGCATACTTCAACAACCTCCGTAGCGTAGTCTTCAAAAATCTGGACAGGGGTCCCAAGGAGTGGACCTTTTTTTTTACATGCCGCCCGTATCAGGTCCTTAGTCTGGTAGCGATGGAGACGGATGATTACAGGCTGTGTCTACGACCCTCGTTGTGGTTTACTGATGAGTGCCGTGTGTGCACAATCCAGTTTGGTGGGACATTGAAGAGTCTTCTCGCCAAACAATTCAACACGTAAGTTAGAGAAAAAACTTGAGTGCCTGGGTATTTGGGTGAACTCCGGAAGGCCAATTATTTGGATGTTATTCCTGTGGCTTTCAAAGTTCTCAACCTTCGCAGCTAGTCTAGCGTTGTTACACCGTTCAGCATTGTTTTCCAAAAAATCAAGAGCTTGTTACTGTGATCTGCATTTTGTCCAATCTAGATTCCACAGTCGCAAAAGTGTTTTTTGTATTTGTATCTAGCTATGTGATTCTCCAGCAGGCGAGCTATGCTAGTCAGATACGAGTTACTGCATGACGCAGAGGCTTCTGATTGAGCTTTCCTTTAACACTTTTTGTAACCCAGCTCCAGCGGAAGATGGAGGAAACAAGATTACGGTTGCAGGAAGAAGCCAACAGGTAAATCATGGTACCCTGTAAATTAATTTACGGAAATTATGCAAATTATATCAGAGGTCACCAACCTTTTTGAAACCAAGAGCTACTTCTTGGGTACTGATTAATGCAAAGGGCTACCAGTTTGATACACACTTAAAAAAGTTGCCAGAAATAGCCAATTTGCCCATTTTACCTTTAATAAATAAATAAATAAAAACAATTAAAAAAAAAACACTTAATTGAACGGTTTAAAAGAAGAGAAAACAGAAAAAAAATGAAAATAAAATTTTGAAACATAGTTTATCTTCAATCTCAACTCTTTAAAATTCAAAATTCAACCAAAAAAAAGAAGAGAAAAACTAGCTATTTTGAATATTTTTGAAAAAATAAAAAAAAGAATTTATGGATCATCATTCGTAATTTTTCCTGATTAAGATTAATTTTTGAATTTTGATGACATGTTTTAATTAGGTTAAATTCCTATCTGCATTTTGTTAGAATATATAACAAATTGGACCAAGCTATATTTCTAACAAAGACAAATCATTATTACTTCTAGATTTTCTAGAACAAAAATTTTAAAAGAAATTCAAAAGACTTTGAAATAAGATTTAAATTTGATTCTAAACATTTTCTAGATTTGCCAGAATAATTTTTTTGAATTTTAATTATAAGTTTGAAGAAAGATTTCACAGGACTAATTAAATGTATTTACTATTTTTTACAACAACCAAAAAAATTGTCAGGAAAGAAAAGGAAGGAGTTTACAAGGTAAAAAGGTATATATGTTTAAAAAATCCTTAAATCATTTTTAAGGTTGTATTTTTTCTCTAAAATTGTCTTTCTGAAAGTTATAAGAAGCAAAGTAAAAAAATAAATGAATTTATTTAAACAAGTGAAGACCAAGTCTTACAAATATTTTCTTGGATTTTCAAATTCTATTTGAGTTTTGTCTCTCTTAGAATTAAAAATGTCAAGCAAAGCAAGACCAGCTTACTAGTAAATGAATAAAATTAAAGAAATAGAGGCAGCTCACTGGTAAGTGCTGCTATTTGAGCTATTTTTAGAACAGGCCAGCGGGCTACTCATCTGGTCCTTACGGGCTACCTGGTGCCCGCAGGCACCGCGTTGGTGACCCCTTAATTAGATTATGACGTTTAATTTTAACCCTCTCAAATTGGCCTTGGCATATTTTACCTTGACTTTTTTCTACATAGATGTATAATAAACAATTGGGAAATTTCTGGTACGATATTCTTTTACTATGTTAATTTTTGTTTTGCATTTTTAAGACAGTTTATCGATGTGTGTGTGTCAGGAGATTTGCAGCCTCCGGGGCAATGACTCCAGAGGAGCAGGAGCAGCGAATTCTTTATACCAATGTTTTGGAGTACGAGCAAGACCATGTAAGTTGGATTTATTTTCTGCAATATGAACCTTCAAGGGGAAATACAGTTTACAACTAAGTATTTCACACTTTTTAATTATTTCTTCTTTATTTAGGATTGGCCCAAGCAATGGAAAGCCAACATGAGGGAGAATTCTGATGATGTCGCTTTAGTGACTGAATTGATTTCCTGCCTGCTCAGGTAAACAAGACAGCATGAGGTTAAAGTGGCATCTTGGGCAAAATTACCATTTCTATTATTTGCCCACTTGAAATGTTTTAATCTTGTAATCAAGTCTTGCATACAAAGGTATTCAGGGTTTCCCCAACTTATAAACCGAGCCCACTCTAGAGACACTCTGGGTCTCTCAGCAAGACAAAGCTGAGCATTTATCCAATAATTGTCTAGTTTGGCTGCAGTGGAACAACTCACTCTATGCACTGAATGTATTAGAAGAAAGTATTGTCAGCTGTCGTGAAAATAGCTGATTCTGAACAAAAGTTGAACCCATTCTAGCACATATTTAGTCAGTGAAATGTAAACACAAAAGCACATATTTGATTTTGACCACTTTTTAAAAATATTTTATCAATTGCCACTGCCATGTACCCCGTATCTCAAGCAGATCTCCAAGGCAAACAGCCTCTGGCATGTTAGAACAAGGTGGGTCTGTTGGGCTGCTGTGCGAAGCGGGGCTGTGCACGTTCCGCAGCGGGAGGATCCACCGGCTAAGCCGCCAGCCGCCTTAGCCAAGATATGGGCGGCGCCCCGGCCGTACCGCAGACATTGGCACCCCCGCATTTCTCCTGACAGTAACACTACCCGCTATAAGGTGACCCCTGGCGGATCAAGGATACAAAAGCTGGAGACCCATGAGCATTCCTCAGGACCGGACCCTTCCCAATCGACCAGATACTGAAATCCCCGGCCCAGCCATCTGGAGTCTAAAATGGCCTTCATCGTGTAGGCTCGGTGGGAAGAGGTGTCGAAGAAGGGCACAGCGGACTGGTTTTACCCGGCTTGAGGTTGAAAACGTGATGTATGGAGGCATCTGGAGTTTGACTGCCGCAGGGCTGATGATGCGGGTGATCTTGAAGGGCCCCACAAGCCTGGAAGAAAACTTCCTCGAGAGGCCAATGGTAAGTCCTGAGACGTCAGCCAGACATCTTGTCCAGGTTGATAAGTGGTAACTGGTATCCTGTGGCAATCCGCCAGCCTACGGTTTCCTGCCACACCTGATGAGCTTGGCTAATGTGCTGGTGGACGGATGGGATTGCCATCTCTGACTCCTGGGATGGAAAAAGAGGCAGCTGGTAACCGTAGCCGACTTTAAAAGGAGACATACCTGTGGCCGAGAAGATGAGGGAATTGTGAGCGTCCTCCACCCAAGGAAGGTGGGAGGACCAGGATGAAGAGAGTCGGTGGCATACACAGCGAAGTGCCGCTTCCAGATCGGGGTTAGCTCGCGCTGTCTGGCTGTTGGTTTAGGGATAATATCTTGACGAAATGACCCGGGCGGCCCCCGATGACTTGCAAAAAAAGTATGCCATATTTGGGATGCGAATTGGGGTCCCCTGTCAAAGACCAGGTCCAGAAAAATACCATGAATGTGGAAAACATGCTTAACCATAGTTGAGCAGTTTCTAAGGATGTAGCTAGTT
Source organism: Nerophis ophidion (assembly GCF_033978795.1). Lineage (NCBI taxonomy): Eukaryota > Metazoa > Chordata > Actinopteri > Syngnathiformes > Syngnathidae > Nerophis > Nerophis ophidion. Next base: position 17,672,824 of record NC_084624.1, on the reverse strand, counting down.
TAGACAGCGGAATAAAGTGTGCCATCTAAAAAAAACGGTCGACCACATTGAGAATGACAGAGTTTCCCCCGGAAACTAGAAGGACAAATTAAATCCAATACAATGTGGGACTACGGTTGTGACAGAATGGGTAGTGGATAGAAAAGACCGGCTTGAGGCTGATTAGAGGCCTGAACTCTGGCACCAACGGCGCAGGCGTTAACAAAGTCCTTGAAGTCTCTTCCCATCGGAGAAAAATTGAGGCCGGCCATTGTGAGACCAAGAAGAGACCAAGTGCGCCTCATGCCAGGATGACAAAATATTTTAGATGAGTGTCCCCACTGCAAGACTTCAGACCTCAGTTCATTGGGGACAAACAGCTTGCTTTCGAGAACGTTGTCATGGACCTTTTTTGTTTGTGTCATTTGAAATGTGTGACACGTTATGTTTTTAATCCTAATTTAGCAACAAGAAATGTTATACACCTGGGTGCGTCTTAACACACATATGCTTCCAAAAACATTTGTAATGGTTTCTGGGCTCCACATAAATGTGCGGTGAGTTTACAGGTAATGGACACTGACTCTTTGTGTTTGGCAATCCAAATAATTGTGGCGCAGCACATATGAATGTATCAGAAACACTGGGTTGTCTCAATTAATTAATAAATATGTGCTCTTCTAATAAAGTAATGCCACAGTGCATTTTGTATATATAAAAAATAGTGTGTATCAATATAAAATAAAGGACAGAGCTTTTTTGCCAATATCCAATATTCCGATATTGTCCAACTCTTAATTACCGATTCCGATATCAACCGATATCGATATATACCAGGGGTCTCAAACTCAATTTACCTGGGGGCCACTGGATGCATAAACTGGGTGAGGCTGGGCCGCGAGAAAAGATTTCTTAAAAAATCTAACATGCACTTTTTAATGAATTCACCTTCTATGAATGACTTTCCGGCCCTAGCAACATACTTGTTCACCTCAACCAACGCAAGTAGGGAGGTTGGGAGCGTGGGGAGTTGGTGGTAGCACGTGTGTGTATATTGTAGCCCGGAAGAGTTAGGTCTGCATGGTATTCTGGGTAATTGTTCTTGTGTGTTTATGTTGTGTTACGATGCGGATGTTCTCCCAAAATGTGTTTGTCATTCTTGTTTGGTGTGGGTTCACCGTCTGGCACATATTTGTAACAGTGTTAAAAGTTTTTTTACGGCCACCCTTAGTGTGACGTGTGTAGCTGTTGATCAAATATATCTTGCAATAACACGTGTGTCGCACATGGCCAGATGCAACATACAACTGGGCTTGCACGCTGTCAGTTCAGGATGTAGGGGGCGCTAAAGGCAGTGCCATTATGGCACTCCCTGAATATTGTTGATCTGGTAAAAATTGACAGGGGCTTCGAGAGAATTGGTGCCCTGAAATTCAGGGGTCTCCCGGGAAAATTGGGGACGTTGGCAAGCGCCGTTCTTACTAAACTCGCGGGCCGCGCCAACATCATATTGTCCTATCAAAGCGCGGGCCACATAATAACGTCTCGCGGGCCGCATGTTTGAGTCCCCTGATATATGCAGTCGTGGAATTAACACATTATTATGCCTAGTTTTGTTGTGATGCCCAGCTGGATCCATTAAACAATGTGACAAGGTTTTCCAAAATAAATCAACTCAAGTTATGGGAAAAATGCCAACATCGCAATGCCATATTTATTATTGGAGTCACAAGGTGCATTATTTTTTTTAACATATCTCAAAACAGCAGCTTTGAATTTGGGATGAGAGAGCATGTGGAGGTTGAGGTGGGCGGGGTTGAGGTAGGGGAGGTTGTAGGGGGTGGCGGGGGTCGTATATTGTAGCGTCCCGGAAGAGTTAGTGCTGCAAGGGGTTCTGGGTATTTGTTCTGTTGTGTTACGATGCGAATGTTCTCCCGAAATGTGTTTGTCATTCTTGTTTGGTGTGGGTTCACAGTGTGGCGCATATTTGTAACAGTGTTAAAGTTGTTTACACGGCCAACCTCAGTGTGACCCGTATGACTGTTGGACAAGTATGGATGGCATTCACTAGTGTGTGTGTGAAAAGCCATAGGTATTATGTGATTGGGTCGGCACGCAAAGACAGTGCCAATAAGGTTAATTGGCACTCTGTACGTCTTCCTACGTCCGAGTTCACAGCAGGGTTTTAAAAAGTAATACATTTTTTGTTTGGAAACCGATACCGATAATTTTGAAACCGATACCGATATTTTCCTATATTACATTTCAAAGCATTTATCGGCCGATAATATCGGACATCTCTAACAGTGACGTAATTAAAAGTTTGAATACTTGCTTTCATTTCACCCCTTGTTACTCATAGTTTATGTAACAACATACTTATTTAAGTCCTTTGTCTCCTTCCTGCAGTTCTGATCATCCAGTGGTGAAGCTGCTGAAGAAACAACAATATCGCATCTACAACAGGCTGTATCCGATTGTCAGTAAAGGACTAGCAACAAGTCATGCACTAGCAGTGAGACCATCCGACAGCGGTAACAACCCCGTACATCCAGGTAGGGTTTATTATGACTGATCTCATTTTACACAGGAATCCGGGGTTCATTGACCACTCGAATTGTGTCAATACTACCCAGTGCGAATTCACGTAAATTCAGATGATATCATATTTCCATACAGTGGTTGCACGCGACCCGGTTACAGACGCGTCACCGACTTAAGTAGCACCTTATTATTTTAGCATTAACGCAATCTTGGAATTTTCAAACCAAAACATCTATTGTAAAATGCGGAATATTACAGAAATTGACATAAATGTGAGGGAAATTTGAGGATAAGGAATTTTTGTATGGCGAAATCATGTGCCCTTGACCCCAAAACACTCACACGCCCCTTCAAAAACTAAACAACTATTTGAAACACAGACTAAGTTTGCGTACAAACTGCAAAGCTAATGCTAGCCAGGACAACACATCTCATCTGCGTGTGTCATTGTGGACGACATCACCGATGCAGGGGTTAAAATATGGAACTGTTTAAAGGATGAAATAAAACACAGCACCAACATAAACCAGTTTAAAAAGCTTTTTAAATCATTTATCATTAGTAAATATAAGAAAGAAGAGCAAACATTGTTTTAGAAAGACAATAATATATATGTATATGAATACAATTTATGATTTCATAATTATACATATAGGTTCTATTAAAATGTATATATCACCACTTTATATGGAATTTAAATGAATTGTGTATGTATGATATATGTTTATATATATATATATATATATATATATATATATATATATATATATATATGTATGTGTGTGTGTGTATATATGTATATATGTGTGTATGTGTCTGTATGTATATATATATATATATATATATATATATAAGTGTACAAATGTATATGTTTGATTTAAATGTTAAACTGTGTATATGAGACGTGTGCTACATATATGTTGCTTATATATTGTTTAAAAAAAAAAAAGTAATATAAGTGAAGCATGTTTTAGATTTTATTTATTTTGAACCTTGTTCTTGTTGTGATGGGGTAGGTTTATATAAGCGTTGCTTTAACCTACACCCTTTCGGCTCAATCATTGCTCAAATGAGTGTTTTTTTTCATTTTTTTTTTCTTTTCTTGTTGTTGTTCTTTGTTTTATGTGAAGATTGCCGAGAAAAAAAAAAAAAAAAAAAAAGTACAGACAAGAAGGTGTGAAGACAGGATGGAAGCCATAACTTTAGGGGTACTGTTTTTATTCTAAACAACCTCAAGTTGTCTCCACACTCCAAAACATAGTAGTTGTCAAATAACAAAAGCAAATTTGCAGCCTTCCCAATAAAAGTGATGTGTAGAGCTACATCATTATGGCCAAACTAATAATCACGATTATTTTAATCAGTACTGAAATTGATTGTTTACTGTTAGGTAAAATATATTTTACTGCACTTTCTATTTTGAACAAACAGTATGGGAACTTGGCTTTCATTTTAAAATGAAACTTAAAATAAAAATAATTAATCAATAATAAAGTTAAATGTACAAAAGACAAAGGGCTAACCAAAATGAATATGCCATTGCAAAGTGCGATCATTGCATGCAAACAAGTGAAAAAATGTGATTATACGCAAAAGGCGCATACTACAAGGAACACATGTACTGCTCAGGGTATATATATTTTTATATATATATATATATGTATATATACATACATACACACATATATATATATGTGTGTATGTGTGTGTGTGTGTGTACACAAACCCCGTTTCCATATGAGTTGGGAAATTGTGTTGGATGTAAATATAAACGGAATACAATGATTTGCAAATCATTTTCAACCCATATTCAGTTGAATATGCTACAAAGACAACACATTTGATGTTCAAACTGATCAACATTTTTTTTTTGCAAATAATCATTAACTCTAGAATTTGATGCCAGCAACACGTGACAAAGAAGTTGGGAAAGGTGGCAATGAATACAGATAAAGTTGAGGAATGCTCATCAAACACTTATTTGGAACATCCTATAGGTGTGCAGGCTAATTGGGATGCCATGATTGGGTATAAAAACAGCCTCCCAAAAAATGCTCAGAGTTTCACAAGAAAGGATGGGGCGAGGTACACCTCTTTGTCCACAACTGCGTGAGCAAATAGTCAAACAGTTTAAGAACAACATTTCTCAAAGTGCAATTGCAAGAAATTTAGGGATTACACCATCTACATGATGGCGCCCCCCGTGGCTGACGACTTTGTGTCCTCCTCCCGACAACATTTACGTTTTTTATTTATTTTAGTACTAATTTGCATCCTAAATGCAAAGTTTTTGCATGGAACAGTGAGATATAACAGAGATGCACTTCTGGACATCGGAAAAGCTCACCATGAGCTCACTTACTGTCTGATGGACTTCAACTTTCTTCTACGACGAGACCCCGCTAACCACAAAACAACAAGAACAACAAGGGGCTACGAGCGGGGCTACATGCTAGGCTAAAGGCTAGAGCTACGCGACCACCACTACCTAGCCTGCTGCTAGCTAACGTGCGCTCGCTCGACAACAAACTGGATGAGCTGAGGACCAGGATTACATCCCAGCGTGAACTGAGAGAATGCTGTGCTCTTATTTTCAAGTGTGGAATGAAGACACTGAACTAGCGTTTCAGGACTGCTTTGGGAATACAGACTGGGACATGTTCTAAACTGCTGCTCAGAGGGATGATGGTACTGTGGACATAGAGGAATATGCTTCCATTGTAACTGGCTACATCAGCACGTGTGTGGAAAACATTGTTCCCACAAAACAATACAAGATATACCCAAACCAAAAACCCTGGATTAACTGTGATGTTCGGTCCAAGCTACATGCCCACTCCACTGCGTTTGTCTGAGGACTACAAGAAGGCCAGATATGACCCGCGTAAATCCATCAGCAAGGCCAAGGGACACTAAAGACAAAAGCTGGAGGGATTCTACTCCACCACAGATTCCCGGCACATGTGGCAAGGCCTGCAACACATCACAGACTACAAGCAGGGGAGCAGGGGGGTCACAAACAGCCAACGACCACTGCCAGATGAGCTGAATGAGTTCTACGCCCGCTTCGAGGTCCTCAACACCAACCAACAGAGAGGGGTTCTGACCATGGAGCGCACGCAGGACTCACCACTCACTGTGACAACAGCAGAGGTACGTACAGTTCTGAGGAGAACAAACCCACGGAAGGCCGCCGACCCAGACAACATCCCTGGCCAGGCCCTCAGGGTGTGTTCATCAGAGCTGGCTGACGTACTTGCTGACTTATACAACTTGTCACTAGCACAAGCTGTTGTGCCCACCTGCTTCAAGATCACCACCATCGTGCCCCTGCCAAAGAAAAATACTGTGACCTGTCTGAATGACTATCGCCCTGTTGCACTCACCCCAATAGTGAGGACGTGCTTCGAGAGGATAGTCATGTCACACATCAAGAAGACCATCCCAGACACACTGGACCCTCTACAGTTTGCCTACTGGCAGAACCGGTCCACTGCGGATGCAGTCAACACCGTCATCCACACCACCCTCACCCACTTAGAGGGCAAGGACACCTATGCCAGGCTATTATTCATTGACTACAGCTCTGCTTTTAACACGGTCATCCCACAAAAACTCACTGCTAAACTCCTCACTGTTGGTCTGACACCAACTTTCTGTGACTGGGTCCTGAACTTTCTCACAAACCGGCCCCTGTCAGTCAGAATCGGCAACCAGACATCAGGCACAAAGGTTCTAAGCGTAGGGACCCCCCCAAGGTTGCGTGCTGAGCCCCCTACTGTACACCCTCTTCACACACGACTGTGTGGCCTCCCAAAACAACACCGGTATCATCAAGTTTGCAGATGATACTACGGTCGTCAGACTGATCACCGGGGGAGCTGAGAAGGGAGGTAGCGGAACTGGTGGCCTGGTGTCAGGATAATAATCTCTCCTTGAACACAGACAAGACCACGGAGATTATTATTGACCCACAGAGAAGGAGTGCACAGTACACACCTCTGTACATAGGGGGGACAAAGGTGGACAGGGTGAAAACCTTTAAATTCCTCGGGACCCAAATTAGCGAGGACCTCACCTGGGATCACAACACCCAACAAACAATAAAGAAAGCCCAGCAGCAACTGTACTCCCTAAGAAGACAGAGAAAATTTGGTATGCCACCCAAAATTCTAAGCAACTTCTATAGAAGTACGGTTGAGAGTGTCCTTACCAGCTCAATCACGGTCTGGTTTGGAAACTACACTGCTAAGGACAGGAAGGCACTCTAGCGAGTGATTAAAACTGCTCAGTACATATAAGGAGCAGCCTTCCCCTCACTACAGGACATGTACTCTACCAGGGCCACCAGGAGAGCACACAACATCATAAAGGACAGTACACACCCCCAGCACAGTCTCTTTAGCTTCCTACCATCAGGCAGACAATACAGGAGCCTGAAATCCAGGGCTACGAGACTAACAAACAGTTTCTACCCACAGGCCAGCAGGCTTGTGAATGCTAACTTGTGAATGCTAGCTCCTCCACCCCTCCCCCATTTTTACTTTGTCTTTTGGAACAAAAGACAGGTACCTAGACCACCCCCGAACTGTGAACCATCACTGTAGACACTTTTCACCATTGATCACTAAAGACACTTTAACTGCTGCTGTGACCCAAGGTCACCTCCATATTTATACTGTTGACTGCCAATCAGAATGGGCAATAATGTTATGTACTTACTGTGCCTTGTATATACATTTTTATTTTTATTTTTAGCTAAGTACCGTGTGACTTGTTGAAGGGTGGACTAGCAAAGTAAGATTTTCATTGTACGGCAAACTGTCTGTTTAACTGTTTAACTGTGTCTGTTTAACAATAAACAATCATGAATCTTGAATCTTGAATCTTGAATCTACGGTCCATAATATCATCAAAAGGTTCATAGAATCTGAAAAAAAAATCACTCCACGTAAGCGGCATGGCCGGAAACCAACATTGAATGACCAAGACTTTCGATCCCTTAGATGGCACTGTATCAAAACCCGACATCAATTTCTAAAGGATATCACCACATGAGCTCAAGAACACTTCAGAAAACCATTGTCACGAAATACAGTTCGTTGCTACATCTGTAAATGCAAGTTAAAGTTCTACTATGCAAAAGCGAAAGCCATTTATCAACAACATCCAGAAACGCCGATGGCTTCTCTGGTCCCGAGATCATCTAAGATGGACTGATGCAAAGTGGAAAAGTGTTCTGCGGTCTAACGAGTCCACATTTCAAATCGTTTTTGGAAATATTCGACATCTTTCATCCGGAACAAAGGGGAAGCGAACCATCCAGACTGTTATCGATGCAAAGTTCAAAAGCCAGCATCTGTGATGGTATGGGGGTGCATTAGTGCCCAAGGCATGACTAACTTACACATCTGTGAAGGCACCATTAATGCTGAAAGGTACATACAGGTTTTGGAACAACATATGCTGCCATCTAAGCGCTGTCTTTTTCATGGACGCCCCTGCTTGTTTCAGCAAGACAATACCAAGCCACATTCAGCACGTGTTACAACAGCGTGACTTTGTAACGAAAGAGTGTGGGTACTTTCCTGACCCGCCTGCAGTCCAGACCTGTCTCCCATCGAAAATGTGAGGCGCATAATGAAGCGTAAAATACGACAGCAGACACCCCGGACTGTTGAACGACTGAAACTCTACATAAAACAACAATGGGAAAGAATTCCACTTTCAAAGCTTCAATAATTAGTTTCCTCAGTTCCCAAACGTTTATTGAGTGTTGCAAATCATTGTATTTTGTTTCTATTTACATTTAAAGGGGAACATTATCACAATTTCAAAAGGGTTAAAAACAATAAAAAAAAATCAGTTCCCAGTGGCTTGTTGTATTTTTTGAATTTTTTTTCTAAATTTTACCGGTCTCGGAATATCCCTAAATAAAGCTTTAAAGTGCCTTATTTTCGCTATCTGCGAAACCACTATCCATTTCCCTGTGATGTCACACAGTGCTGCCAATGTAAACAAACAATGGGAATACCACAGCAAGATATAGTGACATTAGCTCGGATTCAAACTCGGATTTCAGCGACTTAAGCGATTCAACAGATTACGCATGTATTGAAACAGATGGTTGGAGTATGAAAGTATTGAAGAAGAAACTGAAGCTATTGAGCGAATAGCTATTGACGCTATTCATAGCCATAGCATGGCCGAATAGCTGCATTAGCATCGCCGGTAAAATGTGCGGACCAAACGATCAGGACTTTCGCATCTTTTGACACTGGAGCAACCTAAATCCGTCGATTGGTGTTTTTTTCGCATTAAATGTGGGTGGAAGGCAACGTAATATAGTTGCAAATGCATCTAGAGGTTATCCATACATCTCTGTAGCATGTCTGCTTTAGCACCGCCGGTAAATAGCATGTTAGCATCGATTAGCTGGCAGTCAACATCAACAAAACTCACCTTTGTGATTTCGTTGACTATCGTTGCAAATGCATCTGCAGGTTATCCATACATCTCTGTGCCATGTCTGCCTTAGCATCGCCGGTAAAATGTGGAGACACTCCAGCACATTCAATGGGGGTCTGGCGTCAGACACTTTCGCATCTTCGGGCCAGTGGTGCAACTTGAATCCCTCCCTGTTAGTGTTGTTACACCCTCCGACAACACACCGTCGAGGCATGATGTCTCCAAGGTTCCAAAAAATAGTCAAAAAAAACGAAAATAACAGAGCTGAGACCCGGTGTTTGTAATGTGTTGAAAATGAAAATGGCGGGTGTGTTACCTCGGCGACGTCACGTTCTGACGTCATCGCCTCCAGCGCGATAAACAGAAAGGCGTTTAATTCGACAAAATTCACCCATTTAGAGTTCGGAAATCGGTTAAAAAAATATATGGTCTTTTTTCTGCACGATCAAGGTATATATTGACGCTTACATAAGTCTGGTGATAATGTTCCCCTTTAACACAATTTCCCAACTCATGTGGAAACAGGGTTTGTACTACAAATCATTTTTGTCATTATGGAGATGCTTTTCCCCAATCTTTCGTATTGACCAACAATTGGATAAAACATTTTGATGATTGTTTGTGCATCATTATCTGTTATAACCATCATCAGGCAGCACTACAAGCAATAACCAGGACTTCACCAGCGACTCCTTGCTTTCGCCGTCACTATCTCATGACGTAAACATTACCGATGATGTGGGAGAAGGGAAGGAACGTCGGCCGTATATGACGAAGGAGCTCGACAACTCTTTTGAAGATTTAGAGCAGTTTCTCTCCGAAATAGACTGGGATCAGCTGGACAGCAGCATTAAAGACTCTTGCTTCGACCCGGAGCTAAGCGGTGATAAGGCCACTTGTCAGGTGCTGGAGGAGGAAACCTTTTCAGACCTGGAGATGAGGGCGCTAAAACAACACCTGAAAGCAATTGTCAAAGACATACATATAGCCATTGGTGAGTTTGAAGAGAGAATGGAAGCATATGAAGTGGCACACTAAGTAATTCCAATCTCTTTATTTTAGAGCAACTTCTGTCACTTTGTTTGCTGTCCTTTGAGTGTCTGAACACAGCCAGCTATAAGGACTTGTGCCTGGCCAGCATCGAGGAGTCCTTTTTTATGCCTCTATGGAGTGCCTTGCTTGCTCTTTTCAGGTAATTGCTTTCTCTTAACTCTCGAAACTGCCGTTTGTCTCGCATTGGTGGCTGCTTTTGAAATTATTCGCGTTGGAATGAACTCTTCCTGGGTCAACCATGTCAGTTTGACAGCACTTAATGGGGGTGATTAGACCACGGCTTGTGTTCCAAGTAACCGCACCACGGATTCCCCCTATGGATCCACAGCCACCAGGTTTTAAACTTAAATAATATCTGCTCATGCAAAGAATATATTATCATTAGAGGTGAAACTCTTGGGGTGACGTTTCGATTCAGATTCGCTTCTCGATTCCACACGATTCTCGATTCAAACCGACTATGCAATGTATTATTTAGTATATTTCAATAAAATCTTTTCAAAATGACATATACACGTAACAAATAAGCATGGAGATGGCCTAAAAAATGATTTTCAAAAGTTTTTTCTTAAAAAAATTATCCAATTTGTTTGTAAAAGTAAAAATATATACTGGTTGTCGTTGAGAACCGGCTCCTAGGTTTTTGATTTGATACGTGTCGGCATGCACAACTTCGATTAACAGGTTAGAATTATTCACGGGAAATGAAAGCAACAGGACAACTTGCAAAGTGGATTTTGCATCAAATACTAGCATAAACATCCGCATGTGATAACGTGAATGATTGACGTGTTTTTGATCCCCCTCGAGACAGAAGTGAATCACCACCAGCAGCGGTGGCAAAGTCAGCAAGTCTGCTGTTAAAACTGCAGGTAACTAACAGACCATCAGCAGATTTGCTTAATTTTCCGCAAAATAATAGTTAACTCTAATAGTCGATGGTTGAAAAATTGCACTGTGTACAGTTGTACTTGACTCTCTTGTAGTTGTCTTTGACTGATGAAATTTTACTTCCTTTTGAGTTCACAGCATGTATAATGTATTACATTTAAAAAAAATAATACTTTTCATTTCTATTTGAAAAATGTTACACATGGGGCGGTGCGGCTTGGTTGGTAGAGCCTCACTACCAGCAACTTGAGCGTTTAGGTTCGATCCCTGCTTCCTCCATCCTAGTCACTGGCATTTTGTCCTTGGGCAAGACACTTTGCCCACCTGCTCCCAGTGCCACCCTCACTGGTTTAATTGTAGCTTAAATAGATGTATATCAGATCTGGGCAAATTAAGGGCCGGGGATTGAATGAGGCCCGTTAAGCTTTTCAATTTGGCCCGCCGGACATTCCCAAATATTTTTTTTAGATCTTTAAGATCGAAACTGTAGCTGCCATTACTATGTGCAGTGATGTTTTTAAATTACCGTAAGTCTTGAACTTTACAGTGGTTGGAATCTGCGCTTTTTTGGACGATATACTAGTTACTATTAGGGCTGCGAATCTTTGGGTGTCCCACGATTCCATTCAATATCGATTCTTGGGGTCACGATTCGATTCAAAAACGATTTTTTTTCCAATTCAACACGATTTTCGATTCAGAAACAATTTTTTTTTTCCCGATTTAAAATAATTCTCTATTCATTCAATACATAGGATTTCAGCAGGATCTACCCCAGTCTGCTGACATGCAAGCACGGTAGTAGATTTTTGTAAAAAGCTTTTATAATTGTAAAGGACAGTGTTTTATCAACTGATTGCAATAATGTAAATTTGTTTTAACTATTAAACGAACCAGAAATATGACTTATTTTGTCTTTGTGAAAATATTGGACACAGTGTGTTGTCAAGCTTATGAGATGCGATGCAAGTTTAAGCCACTGTGACACTATTGTTCTTTTTTTTTCACTTTTATAAATGTCCATTCCACTTTTTTAATCAGAAAGACTATATCATTGACTACTAATTTTTAAGGGGCTAAGAATGTTGCCCATTGCATTTTTTGGACTTTTTTTTTGTTTCAACTTAGCAAATAAATAAAAATGTTACTTTGGCTGTATGCAAATGTTGTTTTTTTCTTTCTTTTGTCTTCATCAGTGACTTAATTTATCGGTACTTATGCATTACTGACCTGAACTTTAGATGTTGAAAGTAATTAGTACATGGAGGACAGCGCACCAGCTCTTTCAAAGACCAGTAGATGGCGTGAACTCTCTTTTTTTGAATGTATCACAGTGGCAAAAAATACCTTTACATACAATATGTATACATTCCAGATTATTTGAAGGAGAAAAACTCATTCTAAACTTGCAATTTCAAAAAAGCTTAGGTGTAACTAATATATGAATAATTATTTCTATATGATATAATTGAGCTACGGGCAAACTACTGTACATCCTGCTGGCTGGTTATGATTTTTAAATTAATCCAACTTGCCCAAATATTTTTTTTTTCATCGCACAGTCAGGAGATTGAGGATTCAACCATCGTCTCTATGTGGAGTTTGCCTGTTGGCTGTGGAGTGAGTTGGTTTTCGCCGTGTACTCTGACTTCCTCGCACATTCCAAAAATATGCACAATAGATCAATTAGAGACTCTAAAGCGTTTGAATGAGTCGAATGGTTGTTTGTATAATTGTATCCTTTGAATGGCTGGTGACCAGTCCAGAGTGTACTCCACTTCTTACCCAAAGTCAGCTGGGATAGGCTCCAGCTTACCTGTGACTCTAATGTGGACATGGTTATAAATTATGGATGGATGGATATATACTGTACCGACTTTTGTCATGTTTCATTTTTTTTGTTCACGTTTATTTTTGATTTACTTTTTCTTTCAGGAAGGTCCACAGGGAAAGAGAACTCTCATGTGAGATTCGAATGAAACTCTTTCAGGATGTTTCGCCTCTCGATTTTGGTGTGCCCTTGTCACTGTTCCCCCTGGACCCTCACACACTGAAAGGTTCTTACCCTTATGAGTGTGCTGTTCAAGAGCTGAAGCTTCTTACAAAAGACTTCTGCCCTCAAAGAAAGTTGGAATGTATTGGTAAGTTTTTTTTAAATATTTATTCCGTAGAAATACAAATAGCTCAGGTAATGGGTGAGTACCCGCAGGCAAGTCTAGCTACTCAAGCACAGTGTCTAATTAAAGTTAAAGCACCAATGAACACTACGTGTGGTGAAATTTGTCCTCTGCGTTTGACCCATCCCCTTGTTCACCCCCTGGGAGGTGAGGGGAGCAGTGGGCAGCAGCGATGGCCGCGCCCGGGAATCATTTTTGGTCATTTAACCACCAATTCCAACCCTTGATGCTGAGTGCCAAGCAGGGAGGTAATGGGTCCCATTTTTATAGCGCGGACAAACATTTATATCACAACACGTAGTTTTTAGCTTGTGTAATAATGAAAACTATGTTGACTCATGCTCAGTCTTTGTGGCACAAGAACTGGCTGTATTGTTTCCACATTGATACTGTATAGGTGTTTCAAAATAGCGCAATCTGCTAGATTGAAAAAGTCATTACATTTGAGTACAAAGCATAGTATTCTCTCGATCATTGCAGGGGTTAAGGCAAGGGTCGGGAACCTTTTTGGCTGAGAGAGCTATGAAAGCCAAATATTTCAAAATGTATTTCCGTGGGAGCCATATAATATTTTTTAACACTGAATACAACTAAATGCGTGCATTTTTAAGTAAGACCAACATTTTTAGAGTATAGTAAGTTTCTTATTATTTTTAATAAAATTGTTATTCTAAAAGTTAACCAATAATAAGTATAATACTTCTTACCATTAATGCGAACTCTTGAGCAGGTGCGATAGAAAACGGATGGTTGGATTAAAATGCATGAGAATGTTTTATAATTTGAAGGTTATTTTTAACACTGTGATTACCAGCGGAATTATTAATTACTTATCGTGTTAAGCAATGTCAGCTAAGATTTATCTGAGAGCCGGATGCAGTCATCAAAAGAGCCGCATCTGGCTCTAGACCCATTGGTTCCCTACCCCTGGGTTAAGGTATAAACTGCACTGTGGAGATGAAAGTATGCAGTATGCAGATTTTATTACCGCCACCAAAGAGGTTCTGTTTTTGCCAGGGTTTGTTTGTCTATTTGTTAGCAACATAACTTAAACCAGTGGTTCTCAACCTTTTTTCAGTGATGTACCCCCTGTGAACATTTTTATAATTCAAGTACCCCCTAATCAGAGCAAAGCATTTTTGGTTGAAAAACAGAGATAAAGAAGTAAAATACAGCACTATGTCATCAGTTTTTGATTTATTAAATTGTATAACAGTGCAAAATATTGCTCATTTGTAGTGGTCTTTCTTGAACTACTTGGAAAAAAAGGTATAAAAATAACTAAAAACTTGTTGAAAAATAAACAAGTGATTCAATTATAAATAAAGATTTCTACACAGAAGTAATCATCAACTTAAAGTGCCCTCTTTGGGGATTGTAATAGAGATCCATCTGGATTCATGAACTTAATTCTAAACATTTCTTCACAAAAAAAGAAATCTTTAACATCAATATTTATGGAACATGTCCACAAAAAAATCCTGCTGTCAACACTAAGTATTGCATTGTTGCATTTCTTTTCACAGTTTATGAACTTACATTCATATTTTGTTAAAGTATTATTCAATAAATATATTTATAAAGGATTTTTGAATTGTTGCTATTTTTAGAATTTTTAAAAAAAATCTCACGTACCCCCTGGCATACCTTCAAGTACCCCCAGGGGTACGCGTACCCCCATTTGAGAACCACTGACTTATACAGTTATGGACAGATTTTGACGACATTTTCAAAAATTTTCAATTAAAAAAATCCCTCTACTACGAACACACCTCTCTTGAATTCGTCCTCTTTTTCTCCTCTTTATGGCATCATCGAACCCATTTTCCCCAACCAAATCCGCACGGCGCAAAGTATTTTGGGAGATATAACATAGTTTGACACCGCTCAATGCAAAAGCGCCAGAAAACACTACTAACCAAGTTTTCGTTCGATACCAACACATGGCAGGGCATTAATGTGAGGATTGAAACTGCAATATCGCACTATCTACCACATCGTTACATCCCTAGTTCCTACTTGTATTGATTTAGTTTTTCCTTCTATTACAGTGAGGACATTACGCCTGATCTGCGCTTGTGCTGAAGACTACAGAGGCCTTCACGAGGTGGATTCAGCACCCAGTACAGCTGCCATGTAAGTAAATAATCAGTTCTTTTATTACAGCAGTCATGTGGGGAAAAAGTATTAAGCCTTTTTTTGTGAAAATGTTAAGCAAGAATTAAGGCTTGTCTTCTAAAGACCACTGTAGTGCACTTGAAGATTCACTTTTTGAAAGCAAAACAGATTTTCTGAGAATGGTGAAGCTTCTTTTTAAAATGAGAGCTTTCTTTGATGCCGTGACTCCCCTAAAGTTAAGTGTGAACATAATTTATAGAGCAGGGCTGTAAAGGTTTCTCTGTCAGGTCTAATCATTGACCAGTTAGATGTGGCACAGCAGGGGTTGTCCAAAGCTTTTTATCCCCCTACAGAGTGCCCCTTACTGTCCAGGCCTGAAACTGGGTCGTCCTGTCTAGTTTTGGAACTGACCCAGGACCCAACAAGAAGCCTAAGCGAGGGAGAGAGAGGGTTTGTGGAATTCAGGATAAAGCACTCAGTGTCAGACAAAGACTCAGTGGGTCATGATGTAGAACACACATTTCTGCATAGGCAATTTCAATTGTCTTCCTTTCAACGTATTTGAAACATTGGCAAACGATTGAGCACAGTGGACTGCTCCTCTTGTGTTCATCTCTGGGAGCATGGGCATCTATATTTTATCAAGTGAACAATGAACACAAATCTCTCTCTGAGTGCCAGTAGTTGTTTGAGATTTCATAGGACAGTTGATCAAGTTAGTAAACTGAAAACTACATTTTAAGAATTTGATGAGTTAATGCAACACATAAAACTGCCAGGTAGGGATGGGTACTGAATTCCGTACTGACCAAATTCCGTCGACGTAGTAAGAAATACTACTGCCACTGATACAATGGAATGAAGAAATATGTTACCTCTAAGAGTTTACAGCGGAACCTTTATAAGTTTATAAGTTGTCAACATTGCTAGAACAAAAACTATCTGCACCAGTAACTTGCACATTTACTTGTGACTTTGGCAATAAACATACAGTATAAAATACAGCATAATAAAGGATCTTAACCCTTTTGGAGCTCAAAGTGCATGTTGTCAAAAGCGGTCGACCATGTATGAGACCTCATGACCTCATAATTTTTTTCATACATTGAAGACATCAGGCATTGTGATTTTTCTGTCTACAGTCGGAAATCCGTCTTTATCGCTGTAAAAATATACAATATTATGTTCTGTTTTTTTCCGACTTACAATCTGTGTTAAAATCATGATCCGTCTCTTTGCCATACCTGCCAACAACTACGGTTTTCCTGTAATGAGTTCGGTTTTTGATAATCCAGTGATAAAAACTACGGTTTTCCATAAAAAATTATTAACTTAAAAATCTAAGCTACGTAGCGAAGCAACTCTACGGGCAGGGGACAAAACATACGGGACACATCAATTGTGGTTGGTTGGTGTACTATGATGAGTTACGATTGGTTAAGATTAAGGCAAAATATTACAGACAGGTCAATCACAGGTAAGATAGGGTGGGTCATCGAACCAGGATGGAAAATCGCAACAGACACGCACATCCCAAAAGACGACGAGAAATTCAGAGAAGAGAAGAGGGAATATTCAAGTGGGTGATTTACAAACACTGTTTCTATATGCGTTGGGAAATTGTGTAAGATGTAAATATAAACGGAATACAATGATTTGCTAATCATTTTCAACCCATATTCAGTTGAATATGCTACAAAGACAACATATTTGATGTTCAAACTGATAAACTTTTTTTTTTTTGCAAATAATCATTAATTTTGGAATTTGATGCCAGCAACACGTGACAAAGAAGTTGGGAAAGGTGGCAATAAATACTGATAAAGTTGTGGAATGCTCATCAAACACTTCTTTGGAACGGCGCAGTGGAAGAGTGGCTGTGCGCAACCCGAGGGTCCCTGGTTCAAATCCCACCTAGTACCAACTTCGTCACGTCCGTTGTGTCCTGAGCAAGACACTTCGCCCTTGCTCCTGATGGGTGCTGGTTGGCGCCTTGCATGGCAGCTCCCTCCATCAGTGTGTGAATGTGTGTGTGAATGGGTAAATGTGGAAGTAGTGTCAAAGCGCTTTGAGTACCTTGAAGGTAGAAAAGCGCTATACAAGTACAACCCATTTACCCATTTATTATCCCACAGGTGTGCAGGCTAATTGGGAACAGGTGGGTGCCATGATTGGGTATAAAAACAGCTTCCCAAAAAATGCTCGGTCTTTTACAAGAAAGGATGGGGCGAGGTACACCCCTTTTTCCACAACTGCGCGAGCAAATAGTCAAACAGTTTAAGAACAATGTTTCTCAAAGTGCAATTGCAAGAAATTTAGGGATTTCAACATATACGGTCCATGATATCATCAAAAAGTTCAGATAATCTGGAGAAATCACTCCACGTAAGCGGCATGGCCGGACACCAACATTGAATGACCGTGACCTTCGATCCCTCAGACGGATTCTCTTCCTTAGGTTTTTCTACTTTGCCACATTGGGACAAATGTATGCGTCTGGATAAAACAATGCCCAAAACATTCATTTTAGTCGTTTACCATGTGAGCCCAAATCAAAACTGCTCTCGACATGGAAGACGTGGAATATACATTTAAGAACTAAATGCTCAATTTAATTTTCATTGGTGTTTCAGAACAAGACAGTAGCTGACATTTTGTCCATTATTTCTACTGTTTATATTTTGACTTTAAATATTTGACCCATTTTGAAACATAAACATGACTGCAAGATATTTGTTATTTCATGCTATAAATCACAAATGGCTATTCAGATAAATTAAGTTAGCTAATAGAATAAATATTGTTTGGTCTCTTTATATTTTTTGCATTTGGAGCAGTTAGAAGTGGCGGGGGAGACGGAGACAGAAATTGGCTGTAAAATCCAAGCAGAATCCACAAAAGCAGAAACCAAAAGGAAAATGCAAGCTGCTCAGAAATTTTCCAGGAAGGTTCATGTCAGAGCCATCAACGCAAAAATGCCAAAGTAATGTGTAAATGAACCAAAGTATTGTGTAAATAATGTAAATGACTAGATGAACCATCTGTGGTTGTGAAGTGAACATTAGTAACGTTGGAACTACTGTATAGAGTTGGCTAACCCATGTGGTTCCTGTGGATGTGAACACAAGTTGTAATTACTGTAGTGACTAAATAACATAGTGCCTGAAACAGACAGTGATTCATTTGGATGAATGGGGTATGTATTTATGTAAACTATTTTTCAATTCTTTAAACACTGAAACATCTTTAAATTGTGCTTTTTTTGCTCATTATACTCATTCTGAAAAACCAGGAGCTTTTGGGGAAGTTTGCCCACCTTACATACAACTTTTATTTAACCACATAAGAAACCCATCGAGATCTAAATCTCTTTCACAAGGGTCACCTGGCCAAGAGGTCAACAACGCATGTCACAGAGCAGTTTCAGACTGTGCACCAGTGCACAAAGCAAGGTCCATAAACCCTCCACACAGTTTTATGGATGTGGATGAACTTGACTGGCCTGCAGAGTCCTGCCCTGAACCCGATAGAACACCTTTGGGATGAATTAGAACAGAGACTGAGAGCCAGGCCTTCTCGACCAACACCAGCGTGTGACCTCACCAATGCGCTTTTGGAAGAATGGTCGAAAATTCCTATAAACACACTCCGCAACCTTGTGGACAGCCTTCCCAGAAGAGTTGAAGCTGTAATAGCTGTAAAAGTTGGACCAAAAATCATATTGAACCCTATGGGTTAGGAATGGGATGGCACATCAAGTTCATTCAGTTGGGCAAAAAAAGTATTTAGTCAGCCACCGATTGTGCAAGTTCTCCCACTTAAAATGATTACAGAGGTGTGTAATTGTCATCATAAGTACACTTCAACTGTGAGAGACAGAATGTGAAAAAAAATCCAGGAATTCACATTGTAGGAATTTTAAAGAATTTATTTGTAAATTCTGGTGGAAAAAAAGGATTTGGTCAACCATTCAAAGCTTTCACTGATGGAAGGAGGTTTTGGCTCAAAATCTCACGATACATGGCCCCATTCATTCTTTCCTTAACACGATCAATCATCCTGTCCCCTTAGCAGAAAAACAGCCCCAAAGCATGATGTTTCCACCCCCATGCTTCACAGTAGGTGTGGTGTTCTTGGGATGCAACTCAGTATTCTTCTTCCTCCAAACACGACAAGTTGAGTTTATACCAAATAGTTCTCTTTTGGTTTCATCTGACCACATGACATTCTCCCAATCCTCTGCTGTATCATCCATGTATCCACTTTGGTATAAACTCAAATTGTCGTGTTTGGAGGAGGAATAATACTGAGTTGCATCCCAAGAACACCACACCTGCTGTGAAGCATGGTTGATCCGTGTTAAGGAAAGAATGAATGGGGCCATGTATCGTGAGATTTTGAGCCAAAACCTCCTTCCATCAGTGAGAGCTTTGAATGGTTGACCAAATACTTATTTTTCACCATAAATTACAAATAAATTCTTTAAAATTCCTACAATGTGAATTCCTGGATTTTTTTTCACATTCTGTTTCTCACAGTTGAAGTGTACCTATGATGAAAATTACAGACCTCTGTCATCATTTTAAGTGGGAGAACTTGCACAATCGGTGGCTGACTAAATACTTTTTTGCGCCATTGGATGTTATATTTTATATTGATATTAGTGTACATTTTTATTCTACTTTATACCTTCATTATCCCTTCCATCCTTTGTAACTGAGATACTGTGCAGAACACTTTCCCTTGCGGATCAATAAAATTTGACTAAGTCTAATTAACTTATACAGAAATTGTGGAATTTTCTCTGCCTTTACCCGAGTGAGTCGGCATCTGAAATGCATCACTCCGAAGGGCTGGATTCATACCCCCCACCCCTCTTTATGCCCACTACCCCTACATGCAAAGAGTCATCGGCAAACCACTACCCTCACAGGAACGCGCAAAATGTGAGGATAGGGCTAAAAAGTAGCCTCAATGGTTTATTAGGACTGATCCCCAGTATGTGATGTTAGAATGTAATTACAAACCCTGTTTCCATATGAGTTGGGAAATTGTGTTAGATGTAAATATAAACGGAATACAATGATTTGCAAATCATTTTCAACCCATATTCATTTGAATGCACTACAAAGACAAGATATTTGATGTTCAAACTCTTAAACTTTTTTTTTTGCAAACATTTATTAAATTATAATTTTATGGCTGCAACACGTGCCAAAGTAGTTGGGAATTGGGGCATGTTTACCACTGTGTTACATCACCTTTTCTTTTAACAACATTTAATAAACGTTTGGGCACTGAGGAAGCTAATTGTTGAAGCTTTGAAAGTGGAATTTTTTTCCATTCTTGTTTTATGTAGCGCTTCAGTCGTTCAACAGTCTGGGGTCTCCGCTGTCGTATTTTACGCTTCATAATGCGCCACACATTTTCGATGGTAGACAGGTCTGGACTGCAGGCGGGCCAGGAAAGTACCCGCACTCTTTTGTTACGAAGCCACGCTGTTGTAACACGTGCTGAATGTGGCTTGGCATTGTCTTGCTGAAATAAGCAGGGGCGTCCATGAAAAAGACGGCGCTTATATGGCAGCATATGTTGTTCCAAAACCTGTATGTACCCTTCAGTATTAATGGTGCCTTCACAGATGTGTAAGTTACCCATGCCTTTGGCACTAATGCACCCCCATACCATCCCAGATGCTGGCTTTTGAACTTTGCGTCGATAACAGTCTGGATGGTTCGCTTCCCCTTTGGTCCGGATGACACGATGTAGAATATTTCCCCCCCAAAAATTGAAATGTCGACTCGTCAGACCACAGAACACTTTTCCACTTTGCATCAGTCCATCTTATATGATCTTGGGCCCAGAGAAGCCGGCTGCGTTTCTGGATGTTGTTGATAAGTGGCTTTCGCTTTGCATAGTAGAGCTTTAACTTGCACTCACAGATGTAGCGACAAACTATATTTAGTGACAGTGGTTTTCTGAAAGGTTCCTGAGCCAATGTGGTGATATCCTTTAGAGATTGTTGTCGGGTTTTGATACAGTGCCGTCTGAGGGCTCGAATGTCACGGTCATTCAATGTTGGTTTCCGGCCATGCCGCTTACGTGGAGTGATTTCTCCAGATTCTCTGAACCTTTTGATGATATTATGGACCGTAGACGTTGAAATCCCTAAATTTCTTGCAATTGCACTTTGAGAAACGTTGTTCTTAAACTGTTTGACTATTTGCTCACGCAGTTGTGGACAAAGGGGTGTACCTCGCCTCATCCTTTCTCATGAAAGACTGAGCATTTTTTGGGAAGCTGTTTTTATACCCAATCATGGCACCCACCTTTTCCCAATTAGCCTGGACACCTGTAGGATGTTCCACATAAGTGTTTGATGAGCATTCCTCAACTTTATCAGTATTTATTGCCACCTTTCCCAACTTCTTTGTCACATATTGCTGGCATCAAATTCTAAAGTTAATGATTATTTGCAACAAAAAAAAAATGTTTATCAGTTTGAACATCAAATATTTTGTCTTTGTAGCATATTCAACTGCATATGGGTTGAAAATGATTAGCAAATAATTGTATTCCGTTTATATTTCCATCTAACACAATTTCCCAACTCATATGGAAACAGGGTTTGTAATTGGAGACAATAGGCAATTGTGAGTGTTGTGTTAGCTTGCCCAAACCTCAGGGAACCTGCTCAATCAGAATATGTTATTGTACGATTTGGGGTCAGTGGAGGACCAGCAGTATTTCTTCTCACGCAAACCCTGCAAGCAAACTGTTATGCTTGCGTGTGAGTCCTAATAAACAAATAGTCACTACAGAGACATGGGGAGAACGCTATCACACTCTCATCATCTCAGGCTTGCATTTTATCCTCCACGTTGCTTAAAGAGTGAAAGAAAACGCTATAATTTTCAGTCCGGCACGCACAGAACACATAATCATATGATCTTGTTTCTATTCAGTACCCAAGAGGGTGTAGCTCATCATAATTTGTCTGTGCGCTCTATTTAGTTTTACTTGTTTGTTTCCGATGTGGAACCACTCCCTCCTTCTTCTGTACTTTGACAGTGGTGCCGATGACCTACTGCCAATCCTGTCCTTTGTGGTTCTGCGCTGTCAGTGTCCTCAACTGGTCTCTGAATGTGCTGCCTTGGAGGAGTTCATCCATGAAGGGTGAGTCCCCATAATGGAAAAAACATACATAATTTCACATAAAAGAACACTAGGGCTGTTTTCAACTCAGGATTTTCATAGTCAATTCTGTTTTGTTAGATTTTGCCCATAGTTGACATAGTTCAGTTCAATAAGTATAAAACGTTTTTTTTTTTCTATGCTAGCTTGTATGCTAACACGTATGCTAACGATTGCAGAACTAATGGGCATCCCCACAAATAAAAACATTTGTGAGTTTTTCGCATCTCAAAAAGGCTTAACAGCTTTTTAAAAAGTTAAACGTAATGAAAAAACAAAAGGCAAAAACAAGTACCGTATTTTTTGGATTATAAGTCGCAGTTTTTTTCATAGTTTGGGTTGCGACATATGTGTGAAATTATTAACACGTTACCGCAAAATATCAAATAATATTATTCATCTCATTCGCGGAAGAGACAAAGAAAATGTCAGCAATTGTCACACACACGTCAACCAATAAGAATTCGGCAGGGGAGGGTCATGGCAGAAGTGCATTGTGGGTCATGGGATGCTAACTGCTATATGCTATCTGCTGCTGCCGTAGCTATTAAAATGGATCATTTCATCGTTGGAGGTAACTTATAAAAACTGAGAAGGGCTGAACAAAAATGGCACCGAAAAGGAAATCATGTACTGCAGATTACAAGCTGGACGTAGTGAAATATGCGGCAGAAAACGACAAGAGGGAGCGGTGCATACCTTTGGAGTTGGCAGAGTTGTTTAGAAGCGACATCGAGGAAGAAGATTCCATCGGATTTATCGATTAGGAGTGACAGATTGCTTGGTAAACGTATAGCATGTTCTATATGTTATAGTTATTTGAATGACTCTTACCATAATATGTTACGTTAACATACCAGGCACCTTCTCAGTTGGTTATTTATGCGTCATATAACGTACACTTATTCAGCCTGTTGTTCACTATTCTTTATTTATTTTAAATTGCCTTTCAAATGTCTATTCTTGGTGTTGGATTTTATCAAATAAATTTCCCCCCAAAATGCGACTTATACTCCAGTGCGACGTATATATGTTTTTTTTCCTTCTTTACTATGCATTTTCGGCCAGTGCGATTTATACTCCGGAGCGATTTATAATCCGAAAAATACGGTAATAGTAGCCCCACTATTTATTGATTAACGTGGACCCTGACTTAAACAAGTTGAAAAATGTATTCGGCTGTTACCATTTAGTGGTCAATTGTACAGAATATGTACTGTAGTGTGCAATCTACTAATAATAGTTTAAATCAATCAATCAATCCATATATGCACATATATACAATACAACCTTAAAAATGATTTTAGCCTTTTTAAACACATATCCCTTTTTAAATTCCCTCCTCTTCTTTCCTGACAATTTAAATCCATGTTC
Organism: Nerophis ophidion; assembly: GCF_033978795.1. Lineage (NCBI taxonomy): Eukaryota > Metazoa > Chordata > Actinopteri > Syngnathiformes > Syngnathidae > Nerophis > Nerophis ophidion. Next base: position 17,649,026 of record NC_084624.1, on the reverse strand, counting down.
AAGTAAATTTATTTTTTTTATTGTAAAGAATAATAAATTATTTTAATTTAATTCTTCATTTTAGTTTCTGTTTTTTCGATGAAGAATATTTGTGAAACATTTATTCAAACTTGTGATTAAAATTCCAAAAATATATTCTGGCAAATCTAGAAAATCTGTAGAATCAAATTTAAATCTTATTACAAAGTGGATTTTAACCTATTTAAAACATTTCATCAAAATTTTAAAATTAATCTTAATCAGAAAAATTTACCAATGATTTTTCATAAATTCTTTTTTAAAGTTTTTCAAAAAGATTCGAATTAGCTAGTTTTTCCCTTAATTTTTTTCGGTTAAATTTTGAATTTTAAAGAGGCGAAATTGAAGATAAACTATGTTTCAAAAAAAATGTTTTCATTTTTTTCGTGTTTTCTCCTCTTTTAAACTGTTTTTTTTTCTATAATTTATTCTCTCCAAAAAACTTTCCGTAAAAGGAAAAAAAATATACGACGGAATGACAGACAGAAATACCCATTTGACCCATTTATATATATATATATATATATATATATATATATATATATATATAGGCTTCACGGTGGCAGAGGGGTTAGTGCGTCTGCCTCACAATACGAAGTTCCTGCAGTCCTGGGTTCAAATCCAGGCTCGGGATCTTTCTGTGTGGAGTTTGCATGTTCTCCCCGTGAATGCGTGGGTTTCCTCCGGGTACTCCGGCTTCCTCCCACTTCCAAAGACATGCACCTGGGGATAGGTTGATTGGCAACACTAAAATTGGCCCTAGTGTGTGAATGTGAGTGTGAATGTTGTCTGTCTATCTGTGTTGGCCCTGCGATGAGGTGGCGACTTGTCCAGGGTGTACCCTGCCTTCCGCCTGATTGTAGCTGAGATAGGCGCCAGCGCCCCCCGCGACCCTGAAAGGGAATAAGCGGTAGGAAATGGATGGATTGATATATATATATATATATATATATATATATATATATATATATATTTATTTAAGGTAAATTGAGCAAATTGGCTATTTCTGGAAATGTATTTAAGTGTGTATCAAACTGGTAGCCCTTTGCATTAATCAGTACCCAAGAAGTAGCTCTTGGTCTCAAAAAGGTTGGTGACCCCTGACCTACATCGACATTTTATATACACACTGCAAGTACAAAACCCAAAACCAGTGAAGTTGGCACGTGGTGTAAATGGTAAATAAAAACAGACTACAATGATTTGCAAGTCCTTTCCAACCTATATTCAATTGCATAGAATGCAAAGAGAAGATACTTAAAATTCGAACTGGTAAACTTTATTTTTTGTCAAAAATTAGCTCATTCGAAATTTGATGCCAGCAACATGTTTCAAAAAAGCTGGCACAAGTGGCATCCAACACAATTTTCCAACTCATATGGAAACGGGTTTTGTACATAAGGATTGTGTGAATGATAGGCAAAATTGCATAAAAAGTGCAGTTCCCCTTAAAACGTATCAAACCGAACAAATAAGTAATCAAAGTAACAACTTAAAGATACAAAGCAAATCATCTTTTCACTGAAACCAATACAAAAAAGCTTGTGTGGAACACGTTCCCTTGTGGATCATTAGAGTTTGTCCAAGTAAATGTTGTCAATGATTGATTGATTGATTGATTGATTGATTGATACTTTTATTAGTAGATTGCACAGTTCAGTACATATTCCGTACAATTGACCACTAAATGGTAACACCCGAATAAGTTTTTTAACCTGTTTAAGTCGGGGTCCACGTTAATCAATTCATGGCGTTATCAACCTTACAAAAACAGAAAATAGCTGACGGCTCTGCTACAAACTGAAGGTAAAACAAGTATCTTGCAAGAGATAACTTGTGTCTTACTTTAAAAGCCTACTGAAATGAGCTTTTCTTATTCAAACGGGGATAGCAGGTCCATTCTATGTGTCATACTTGATCATTTCGTGATATTGCAATATTTTTGCTGAAAGGATTTAGTAGAGAACATCGACGATAAAGTTCACAGCTTTTGGTCGTTAGTAAAAAAGCCTTGCCTGTACCGGAAGTAGCAGACGATGTGCGCGTGACGTCACAAGGGTGAGGGCTCCTCAAATCCTCATATTGTTTATAATGTGAGCCTCCAGCAGCCAGAGCTATTTGGACCAAGAAAGCGACAATTTTCCCATTAATTTGAGCGAGGATGAAATATTTGTGGATGAGGAAAGTTAGAGTGAGGCAAGAAAAAAAAAGAATAAATAAATAAAGTTAAAAAAAAAGGCGATTGCATTGGGAGCGATTTAGATGTTTTTAGACACATTTACAAGGATAATTCTGGGCAATCCCTTCAATCAATCAATCAATCAATCAATGTTTATTTATATAGCCCTAAATCACAAATGTCTCAAAGGACTGTACAAACCACTACGACTACGACATCCTCGGAAGAACCTTATCTTTCTATTGTGTTGCTAGTGTTTTGGTGAGTTAAATAGTACCCGATAGTTGGAGGGGTGTGTCCACGGGTGTGTGGACGCCAGTCTCTGAGGGAAGTCACGAAGCTGCAGCAGGACAGAAGTTCCGCTGATCTACTGTAAGAGGCGACTTTTTACCACAATTTTCTCACCGAAACCTGCCAATTGACAAGTGGTCGGGAACCATGTTCGCTTCTCCGCTCTGATCCATAGTAAAGGTTCTCCTCTGGGAATTTTAAACAAGGAAACACCGTGTGTTTGTGTGGCTAAGGGCTAAAGCTTCCCTCCTCCATCTTTCTATTTTGACTTCTCCATTATTAATTGAACAAATCGCAAAAGATTCAGCAACACAGATGTCCGAAATACTGTGTAATTGCACGATGAAATGAGACGACTTTTAGCCGTAAGTAGTGCTGGGCTAATATGTCCCCTCCAACCAATACCGTCACGCGTCATCATTCCGCGACGTTTTCAACAGGAAACTCCGCGGAAAATTTTAAATTGTAACTTAGTAAACTAAACCGGCCATATTGGCATGTGTTGCAATGTTAAGATTTCATCATTGATATATAAACTATCAGACTGCGTAGTCGGGAGTAGTGGGTTTCAGTAGGCCTTTAAAAAAACAGTACGGCTATAAATGATAGCAAACCAATAACATATTTATGTGAATTGCCAGGCAAAACCCAACCAGTGTGCTACAAGTTTTGTTTCTGTCCATCACTTTTTATTAACACTTATTTCTCTGTCCCAGCTATTTGATTGGCGAGGAAGGCTATTGTTTGACTTCCATGCAGAGTGCTTTGGCCTTTGTGCAGTCGCTGCATGTAGACGGCGTGGACCCTCCTGCAGAGCACTCCGTTTGAAACAGGTAGATGATATTCTCATTCTTTTGTGTTGGATTCATAAGCAAAACATTGTATCCAGTACAGCAAATACAATATATTTGATCAACTCAACAAATGGGACAAATACAGTAAATCCAATGGGCACAACTGTAATCCAGTTGAAGGGAATTGACTAGAAGTAATTGTACACAAGAGGTTGCTTTTTTGTTTTTATTTAAATTTGGTTCAAATGAGATGATATTTTATAAAAGTGTACTTTCGTCATTTGACCATGAATGCCCTTCTGAGGCTCAGTTTTTTTGTCTGTTTCAAAACCACATTTGCACACATTTTATTTAAAGGAATCCAAGTGTTTTTCTTGTTTTTAATTGCTTCTTATTGTTTGAAAGAAGCGTGTCTTGCGGATGAAAAAAACGTTTGCAATATTTATCTGGCATGGTTTGTTAAGACATCACTTATATCAATGTTCAGTATAATAATAATAGTTATAATATATTTAATATAAGGACTGAGTAAATATTTCAATTCTAATGAATTGTGTACTGGCTCAACTATAAAACACAATTTGACTGATGTTCATGTCAAAACATTTTGAAAAGGTCATTTAGAATGTAACACAAAAATAAAGTCTATATGTGAGGTGGCGACTTGTCCAGGGTGTACGCAGTCTTCCGCCCGAATGCAGCTGAGATTGGCTCCAGCACCCCCCGCGATCCCAAAAGGGACAAGCGGTAGAAAATGGATGGATATGGCTGCTTTTTGTTTTGTTTTTACAATTCAAACTCTGTGCATTATGCAAATTATTAATTGTATATGAATTCTGTAACCTTCTTGTTCTTTGTTAAACAATAAACAATAAATGTGTTTGGGTCAATAAAGACAAGATTATGTTTTTATGGTTTTAGAATTTAACTTCCATTGGGGGATGAAGTGTGAAATAATAAATCTTTTAGATACTGAATAAAAAGAATTATACAAATATTAAACATTACCTTAAAGTTGGAAATATATCAAATAATTAATTATTTAATTAGAACATCTTAATTATGCAATGATAACATAATTAAAAAAATTGTATAGTTATATTCTTTTAAGCTTTAAGAAAATAAAGCTATGAAATATTTCCTTGTAATCTACAAAATACATTGAATTAATATTTTTATTAATCAAATATCATATTAAATACATAAAAAGTATAAACAATTAAATGTATTTGTAAATTAATCTTAAATCGTAAAAATACTCAGTGTTAAGCTTATTAAAAGTACACATTGAATATCAACTCAATAATACTTAAAATAATCAAAAATATACTTTCAATTAAGTTTTACAGTACTTAATTAAAAATACATTAAATAAACAATTACAATTTTTTGAATAGTACAATATTAACCTGTAATTAAAAAATGTAAAAGTAATTCACATATTTTATTTTCGAAACTCAAATATTCAAGAATACAAATGTACAAAACCCAAAACCAGTGAAGTTGGCACGTTGTGTAAATCATAAATAAAAACCGAATACAATGATTTGTGTATTATTGCCCGAGGCATGGGTAACTTACACATCTGTGACGGCAAAATTAATGCTGAAAGGTACATACAGGTTGTGGAGCAACATATGTTGCCATCCAAGCAACGTCTTTTTCATTGACGCCCCTGCTTATTTCAGCAAGACAATTTCAAGCCACATGTTACAACAGCGTGGCTTCATAATACAAGAGTGCGGGCACTAGACTGGCCTGCCTGTAGTCCAGACTTGTCTCCCATTGAAAATGTTTGGCGCAATATGAAGCCTAAAATACCACAACGGAGACCCCGAACTGTTGAACAACTTAAGCTGTACATCAAGCAAGAATGGGAAAGAATCCCACCAGAAAAGCTTCAAAAATTGGTCTGCTCAGTTCCCAAATGTTTACTGTGTGTCGTTAAAAGGAAAGGCCATGTAACTCAGTGGTAAAAATGCCCCTGTGCCAACTTTTTTTGCAATGTGTTGCTGCCATTAAATACTAAGTTAATGATTATATGCAAAAAAATTGAATTTTCTCAGTTTGAACATTAAGTATCTCGTCTTTGCAGTCTATTCAATTGAATATAAGTTAAAAAGGATTTGCAAATCTTTGTGTTCTGTTTTTATTTACCATTTACACAACCTGTCAACAATTAGCTCTGAGGTTGTGCTTTTACTGGCGACTTTAAAGTCTGTGTGCTATAAAACAAGTAAAACATCAATTCTATCTTTGTTTTCCAATTTTGGTTGAAATCATGTGCCTTTTGAGTCTAAGGTACAAAGAAACACCTAAAATATTGAGAATGTGAAAAAAAAATCCAGGAATTCACATCGTAGGAATTTTAAAGAATTTAATAAAGAATGTATTAAAAGTTCTATTTTGGTTTCATCTGACCACATGACATTCTCCCAATCCTCTGCTGTATCATCCATGTATCCATTTTGGTATAAACTCAACTCGTTGTGTTTGGAGGAAGAAGAATACTGAGTTGCATCCCAAGAACACCACACCTACTGTGAAGCATGGGGGTGGAAACATCATGCTTTGGTGCTGTTTTTCTGCTAAGGGGACAGGATGATTGATCCGTGTTAAGGAAAGAATGAATGGGGCCATGTATCGTGAGATTTTGAGCCAAAACCTCCTTCCATCAGTGAGAGCTTTGAATGGTTGACCAAATACTTATTTTCCACCATAATTTACAAATAAATTCTTTAAAATTCCTACAATGTGAATTCCTGGATTTTTTTTTCACATTCTGTCTCTCACAGTTGAAGTGTACCTATGATGAAAATTACAGACCTCTGTCATCATTTTAAGTGGGAGAACTTGCACAATCGGTGGCTGACTAAATACTTTTTTGCCCCACTGTACTTCAATGTCATTGAGGTAACATCACTGTAGTGCAGGGGTCACCAACCTTTTAGAAACGAAGAACTATTTCTTGGGTACTGATTAATGCGAAGGGCTACCAGTTTGATACACACTTAAATAAATTGCCAGAAATAGCCAATTTGCTCAATTGACCTTTAATATATATATATATATATATATATATATATATATATATATATAAATAAATGGGTCTTTCTGTCCGTCATTCCGTCGTAAATTTTTGTTCCATTTACAGAAGGTTTTTTTGTAAAGAATAAATGATGAAAAAAACACTTAATTGAACAGTTTAAAAGAGGAGAAAATACGAAAAAAAATACAAATTAAATTTTGAAACATTGTTAATCTTCAATTTCGAACCTTTAAAATTCAAAATTCAACCGAAAAATATGAAGAGAAAAACTAGCTAATTCGAATCTTTTTGAAAAAATTAAAAAATGAATTTATGGAACATCATTAGTAATTTTTCCTGATTAAGATTAATTTTAGAATTTTGATGACATGTTTTAAATAGGTTAAAATCCAATCTGCACTTTGTTAAAATATATAACAAATTGAACCAAGCTATATTTCTAACATAGACAAATCATTATTTCTTCTAGATTTTTCAAAACAAACATTTTAAAAGAAATTCAAAAGACTTTGAAATAAGATTTAAATTTGATTCTAAAGATTTTTTAGATTTGCCAGAATATTTTTTTTTAATTTTAATCATAATAAGTTTGAAGAAATATTTCACAAATATTCTTCATCGAAAAAACAGAAGTTAAAATTAAGAATTAAATTAAAATGTATTTATTATTCTTTACAATAAAAACAATACATTTACTTCAACATTGATTTAAATTGTCAGGAAAGAAGAGGAAGGAATTTAAAAGGTAGATGTATTTAAAAATCCTAAAATCTTTTTTAGGTTGTATTTTTTTCTCTAAAATTATCTTTCTGAAAGTTATAAGAAGCAAAGTAAAAAAATAAATGAATTTATTTAAACAAGTGAAGACCAAGTCTTTAAAATATTTTCTTGGATTTTCAAATTCTATTTGAGTTTTTTCTCTCGTAGAATGAAAAATGTCGAGCAAAGCGAGACCAGCTTGCTAGTAAATAAATACAATAAAAAAAAAAGAGGCAGCTCACTGGTAAGTGCTGCTATTTGAGCTATTTTTAGAACAGGCCAGCGGGCGACTCATCTGGTCCTTACGGGCGACCTGGTGCTCGCTGTAGTGTAAACTAGAGATATTAACCGGCAGATAAATGCTTTAAGATGTGATATCGGAAATTATCTGTATCGGTTTCAAAAATATCGGTATTGGTTTCAAAAAATAAAATGTATGACTTTTTAAAACGCCGCTGTGTACACGGACGCAGGGAGAATTACAGAGCACCACTAAACCTTAAAGGCACTGCCTTTGCGTGCCGGCCCAATCACAAAATATATACGGCTTTTCAAACCCAAAAGTGAATGCAAGGCATGCTGGTCAACAGCCATACAGGTCACACTGAGGGTGGCCTTATAAACAACTTTAACAGTGTCACAAATATGCGCAAACCAAACAACAATGACAAACACATTTCGGGAGAACATCCGCACCGTAACACAACAGAACAAATACCCAGAATCCCTTGCAGCACTAACTCCTCCGGGACGCTACCTCCTCCTCATGCTCCCACAGGGAGAGCATGTCCCAAATTCCAAGCTGCTCTTTTAAGGCATGTTAAAAAAAGTAATGCACTTTTTGACTTCAATAAAAAATATGGCAGTGCCATGTTGGCATTTTTTTCCATAACTTCAGTTGATTTATTTTGGAAAACCTTGTTACATTGTTTAATGCATCCAGCGGGGCATCACAACAAAATTACACATAATAATGTGTTAATTCCACGACTGTACATATCGGTATCGGTAATTAAGGGTTGGACAATATCGGGATATCGGCAAAAAAGCCATTATTAAACATCCCTAGTGTGAACTACATTTATTTCATGTGATATACACTGTACGTTTTACATTGCTAGCAGGTCTGTGTTTTCTTCTCATCCCGCGTGTTTGAAGGTTGCAGAAAGAGTGCATATTTCCACATAAGTTGTTTGTATTCAGACAAGGCAAACGCAAAAACAGTGAAGTGAATTAATTAACTCATATTATGTTCTACATATAGTAAATGTTTATATACAGCTTGCAGAAAGCAAACAACCAATTTTAATTAAATAGTGGTATTTTGGTCTGAGCACATATTAAGATAAGGCCCCTTAGTTTGATATTTGCAGGTGGATTGGATCACTCTCCGTAGGAAACGAAGCTCTAATTGGGACTACAGAATGCTAAAGTGATAACCATATCCTTGAGAAAAGACTACCTGTCTAGCTCAACGCCAACATTTAAGGTATGACTTAGAGCAGTTGTTTTCCAGACACTTACACACGAACATCTCCTTTTATGGTTAGGATGTGCTCGCCTGACTTAGCACATACAAACAGAGACAGGAGGTAGGAATATTAAACTGATGGTTAGGCTTCTTCTCGAGAGGAGTCCTTCATATTTGACCTGACATTCTCCCAGGAACTGTGTAATGACACTCGTTTGTAATAAAGCAACGTTTGGTTCAGTACAGCGTCTCTGACGTCTCTTTTGATCCAGCTATGTAGCAATGAATGAAAGAATAAGATCGAAGATACAAGCGGCCGAAATTAGTTTCCTCAGAAGGGTGGCTGGCATCTCCCTTAGAGATAGGGTGAGAAGTTCAGTGACCCGAGAGAGACTCGGAGTAGAGCCGTTGCTCTTTCGCTTGGAAAGAAGCCAGCTTAGGAGGTACAGGCATCTCGTGCGGATGCCTCACGAGCGTCTCCGTAGGGAGGTCCTCGTTGCACGTCCCACTGGGAGGACACCCCATGGCAGGCCAAGGACCAGTTGGGGGGATTACATCTCCTCTCTGGCCTGGGAATGCTTCGGAATCCCCCAGGAGGAAGTTGCTAATGTTGCTCTGGAGAGGGAAGTCAAAGGGTCTCTATTGGAGCTGTTGTCTCCTTGACCCGATTCTGGATAAGCGGTTGAAAATGGATGGATGCGGCCGTGTTGCCCTTCTGCCCGGGCGAGGGTGACAAGACCAGAAATACACTTAAATAGCTTTCAGGAAAAGGCCATCTTGTTTTCCGAGACGTCATTTGTGACGTCATTCCCAGCCTCGACTTCCCACTTCCCATGTACAAACCCCGTTTCCATAGGGGTTGGGAAATTGTGTTGGATGTAAATATAAACAAAATACAATGATGTGCAAATTAGTTTCAACCCATATTCTGTTGAATATGCTACAAAGCAGCATATTTGATGTTCTAACTGATAAACTCTTTTTTTTTTTTTTGCAAATAATCATTAACTTCAGAATTTGATGCCAGCAACACGTGACAAAGAAGTTGGGAAAGGTGGCAATAAATATTGATGAAGTTGAGGAATGCTCATCAAACACTTCTTTGGAACATCCCACAGGTGTGCAGGCTAATTGGGAACAGGTGGGTGCCATGATTGGGTATAAAAACAGCTTCCATGAAATGCTGAGTAATTCACAAACAAGGATGGGGCGAGGGTCACCACTTTGTAAGCAAATTGTCGAACAGTTTTAGAACAACCTTTCTCAACGAGCTATTGCAAGGAATTTAGGGATTTTACCATCTTCGGTCCGTAAAATCATCAAAAGGTTCAGAGTATCAGGAAAAAATCACTGCACGTAAGCGATGATATTACGGACCTTGATCCCTCAGACGGTACTGCATCAAAAACCGACATCAGTGTGTAAAGGATGTCACCACACGGGCTCTGTAAAACTTCATAAAACCACTGTCAGTAACTACAGTTGGTCGCTACATCTGTAAGTGCAAGTTAAAACTCTACTATGCAAAGCATAACCCATTTATCAACAACACCCAGAAACGCCACCGGCTTCGCTGGGGCCCGAGATCATCTAAGATGGACTGATGCAAAGTGGAAAGGTGTTCTGTGGTCTGACGAGTCCACATTTCAAATTATGTTTGGAAACTGTGGACGTGGTGTCCTCCGGAACAAAGAGGAAAATAACCATCCGGATTGTTATAGGCGCAAAGTTCAAAAGCCAGCATCTGTGATGGTATGGGGGTGTATTAGTGCCCAAAGCATGTGTAACTTACACATCTGTGAAGGCACCATTAATGCTAAATGGTCCATACAGGTTTTGGAGCAACATATGTTGTCATCCAAGCAACGTTATCATAGACGCCCCAGTTTATTTCAGCAAGACAATGCCAAGCCACGGGTTACAACAGCGTGGCTTCGTCTTAAAAGAGTGCGGGTACTTTCCTGGCCCTCCTGCAGTCCCAGACCTGTCTCCCATCGAAAATGTGTGGTGCATTATGAAGCGTAAAATATGACAGCGGAGACCCAGGACTTTTGAACAACTGAAGCTCTACATAAAACAAGAATGGTAAAGAATTCCACTTTCAAAGCTTCAACAAATAGTTTCCTCAGTTCCCAAACGTTTATTGAGTGTTGTTAAAAGAAAAGGTGATGTAACACAGTGGTGAACATGCCCTTTCCCAACTACTTTGGCACGTGTTGCAGCCATGAAATTCTAATTTAATTATTATTTGCAAGAAAAAATAAAGTTTAAGTGTTTGAACATCAAATATATTGTCTTTGTCTTTGTAGTGCATTCAATTGAATATGGGTTGAAAAGGATTTGCAAATCATTGTATTCCGTTTAATTTCTCCTCGGGGATTAATAAAGTATGTCTGATTCTGATATTTACATCTGATTGATTGATACTTTTATTAGTAGATTGCACAGTTCAGTAAATATTCCGTACAATTGACCACTAAATGGTAACGCCCGAATACGTTTTTCAAGTTGTTTAAGTCGGGGTCCACGTTAATCAATTCAAATCAATCTAACACAATTCCCCAACTCATATGGAAACAGGGTTTGTAAATGGAATGCATTATAATTACCCCCACATTATGAAGACAGCGCTAAGCAGCAGTGTGAAGCCAGTGCAGGAACAGTACAGAATGGAGTGGAAACAAACTAAGAGCATGACACAGGAAGTGAAGCTAAAAAACACACAAAAACTTAAAGAATAGCCTCACCTACAAGTCGTAACAGTTACAAGAATGAATTTTCGAGGTCTTAGAAACCCCCAAAAACACAAGTTCAAAGTCTCGGGAGCGTGGAGGCAGAAATTGGCGGTGGGTCGCCAGACCAAGTGTCCCCAAAGCCAACGAGACAAGTCAGGAGGCAGTGGCGAGTGGAACTCCTCTACCGCTGGCGCGGAGGGCGCCCATGAACTGGCCAAATATGTGGCTGACGTATGTGGCGTATGTGGGGCAAGAATTCTTCCTTGTGGTCCACGCTCAAGTCCTGGAAATGGCTGCTGATGGCGCGGGGGTCATTCATGGACTGGTGGCCGACGAGGAGGGAGGCCGTTAGCACCTGACAGACGCTTTCACGGCAGGGGAGCAGGCTGCTAGGCTCGCGGTTGAGTTAGAGCAGGCTGCCGGGCTGGTGGCGTCGTCGGAAGACCTGCTGGAGCTGACTGCGGAGCTGGAGGCGAAGCTGGAGCTGACTGCGGAGCTGGGGGCAAAGCTGGAGCTGAGCTGGAGCTGGAGCTGAGTGCAGTGTCAGGCCTGCTGGAGAGGCTGGAAGCGGCGGTGGACCTGCTGGAGAGGCTGGAAGCAGCGTCAGACCCATTGGAGTTGCTGAGGGTGTCTGCGGTCATGCAGGAAGCGCGGTAAGAGGAACTTAAGCCCTGGCCAATTGTGGCCAACCGACTGTTCCAATCAAAGAACAATTTTCCAATTTGAGCGTATCATGTAAGTATGCCTCCCCCCGCAGCTTCCACTTGGTGTGCGCATCCCCCTGCGCGCCTCTTTTGCCAGCGGTGTGCCGTAGTGGATAGGTGGTGGTTTTGATCCAAGGCTTCTCTGGGTGATAGTCCAAGCCACATACACTGATGCCAGGTGAGTATTAATCATATCACAATTTGCTGGTGGGATCATTCCTATTTGGTATGCTCTTTGTAGCTGGGAGTCGTGACACAGGACACAGCAGGCAGCCTACCAGTGATGAGATTTTAATGTGAAAAGTACTAAACAAAAACAGAATGCAGGCAGGAAATTGTACAGAAAAGCAAAGGGAATGACTTGCATGAAAAAAATAAATTCTCAGGGAGAACTATACAACTGTGAGTGCAACAAAAACAAGAATCTCAAAATACTACTAACCATGTTCTTAACTCAAACACTTGCAGACAATGATCCCACACCGACACAGAAATATGACTTGCTTAAAGGGGAAAATTATCACAATTTCAGAAGGGTTGAAACCAATAAAAATCAGTTCCCAGTGGTTTATTTTATTTTTCTAAGTTTTTTTCAAAATTTTACCCATAATGCAATATCCAGAAAAAGGCTTTAAAGTGCCTGATTTTCGCTATCTGTAAATCCACCTGTCCATTTTCCTGTGAAGTCACATAGTGATGCCAATACAAACAAACATGGCGGATGGAACAGCAAGATATAGCGACATTAGCTCGGATTCAGACTCGGATTTCAGCGGCTTACGCGATTCAACAGATTACGCATGTATTGAAACGGATGGTTTGAGTGTGGAGGCAAATAGCGAATAGCTATTGAAGCTATTCGGCGATCGCCTTCTAACCAACGATTGCATCTTTTGACCACTGGAGCAACTTAAATCAGTCGATTGGTAAGTGTTTGTTTGGCATTAAATGTGGGGGGAGGGAAAGGCTGGATGCAAATATAGCTACAAATGTACATACAACTAGCCTAAATAGCATTTTAGCATCGATTAGCTGGCAGTCATGCCGTGACCAAATATGTCTAATTAGCACATAAGTCAATAACATCAACAAAACTCACCTTGGTGATTTCGTTGACTTTATTGTTGGAAATGCATCTGCTTTGAGTGTCGTAGGATATCCACACATTCTTGCCATTTCTGCCATGTTAGCATCGATTAGCATGCCGTGCTAATCGATGCACACTCCACGTAAGACAACTTGAATCCGTCCCTGTTCGTGTTGTCACACCCTCCGACAACACACCGACGAGGCATGATGTCTCCAAGGTACGGAAAACAGTCGAAAAAACGGAAAATAACAGAGCTGATTTGACTTGTGTGTGTAAGGTGTTTGAGAAAATGGTGGATTGCTTCCCATTGTAACGTCACGGGTGAAAGGTCATCGTTCCGACAGCGAACAATTGAAAGGCGTTTAAATCGCCAGATTCACCCTTTTAGAGTTCGTAAATCGGATAAAAAAACATATGGTCTTTTTTCTGCAACATCAAGGTATATATTGACGCTTACATAGGTCTAGTGATAATGTTCCCCTCTAAAAACTGCCCAGGTGATGTGCACGAGCAATACAAACAGAACAGGAAGAGGAAACAAAATAAGAGCACAAGACATGAAGTGAACCTAAAAACATAGGAAAAAGACCCCAAAACTTGACAAAGAATGGACTAACCTGTAACATTTTAGGTTGCAACTAAAAAAGCTTATAAAATCCTGGATGGATGGATGAGAAAGTAAGTACGCTTCCACAGATTGTTGTTTTTTTCCCCTCAGTCACTTAAAAGATTAGATTAAATTAGATTAGATAGTACTTTATTTATTCCTTCAGGAAAATAAAAATTTTCAGCACAATCCCATTCAAGATCAGACAAACGTTACAGGGAGACAGAACAAGATCGCTGACGGGTCTGCCGGCTTCCAGCGCCCTTTACAAAAAAGGTGAGATACAGCTAAACAAGTGGGGGGAATAGGAGAAAAAAAAGTAAATCAAAATAAAATATTAAAAAGAAAAAAAAATCGGTCTAAGCCTGGGCCCTGGGGAGGGGGTCCAGACTGAGGCCAAGGGAAAAAAAACAACAACAACTCATAGCCATAGTACACATCTCTCACTCAATCTGTTTGACCGACAAGTCGTGTTGTCTAACATTTTACATATTTTTCCAAAACTACCAACATACTGAATGCATCTTGTACATGACTACCTACATCCGAAAATATTTGCTACTAATCGGACCGACAAGAAGACTATGATCTGTGTTTCTGCAGAGTCACAGGCAGGAGAATGTGTTACCAGTTTCCAAATTTAAATTGTCCCCTCGAGAAAGACCGTTTTTAAGTCTGCGGGGCAGTTGATCGTGAAGACCGTGTGGGATGCGTTCTGTTGCTCCACCAGTTTGGCTACAGCCTCACCCAGATCCAGATGGTTCAAGAACCCAGGGGCCAATCGCTCTGGAGTAGCCACACCTGTGTTGATAGTTACCTGCCGGGACCATGAAAAATGAAAGGGACATTATGGAGGAACTGTTCGTTTTTTTAATTTTTTTTTTAACAAGTGTTGGATTATTTTCTACGTCCCAGAAAGCATTTTGTACATCCTTAGCGACGTATCGTAAATTACTCACCTGGTAGAGCTTACAGGATGTCTCGGGGTACTCGTCGCGAAGGACCTGGCAAAAGGCCAGTGAACTGGCAGCTCCAACAGTTAGAAAACCGGTCCCAGGCATTAAAAGCTTCTTACCCGCTCCCCCTGTGAAACAAAACCTACTATAAAACTTTCTAATAGACTAGATGACATGTGTCAGTGGTTATGTTCCTTATTTTTATGGACATCATTTTTAGGTACAGAGGTTGATAGTGTCTGGTTTGGGAGGCATATGGTATTTTTATATGCACCCTGGCAACTTTGACCTATGCCCGAAACTCCATCCATCCATCCATCTTCTTCCGCTTAGCCGAGGTCGGGTTGCGGGGGCAGCAGCCTAAGCAGGGAAGCCCAGACTTCCCTCTCCCCAGCCACTTCGTCTAGCTCTTCCCAGGGGATCCCGAGGCGTTCCAGGCCAGCCGGGAGACATAGTCTTCCCAACGTGTCCTGGGTCTTCCCCGTGGCCTCCTACCGGTTGGACGTGCCCTAAACACCTCCCTAGGGAGGCGTTGGGGTGGCATCCTGACCAGATGCCCTAACCACCTCATCTGGCTCCTTTCCATGTGGAGGAGCAGTGGCTTTACTTTGAGTTCCTCCCGGAGGACAGAGCTTCTCACCCACACGGCGGAGGAAACTCATTTTGGCCGCTTGTACCCGTGATCTTATCCTTTCGGTCATGACCCAAAGCTCATGACTATAGGTGAGGATGGGAACGTAGATTGACAGGTAAATTGAGAGCTTTACCTTCCGGCTCAGCTCCTTCTTCACCACAACGGATCGGTACAACGTCCGCATTACTGAAGACGCCGCACCGATCCGTCTGTCGATCTCACGATCCACTTTTCCCTCACTCGTGAACAAGACTCCTAGGTACTTGAACTCCTCCACTTGGGTCAGGGTCTCGTTCCCAACCCGGAGATGGCATTCCACCCTTTTCTGGGCGAGAACCATGGACTCGGACTTGGAGTTGCTGATTCTCATTCCGGTCGCTTCACACTCTGCTGCGAACCGATTCAGTGAGAGCTAAAAATGCCTGAAACTTCTCCTCATATTTTGGCCAATCAGTGTAATTTTCCACATTGGTCTCTGGCGCTCAAACACGTATGTCCAATGTCTAATCAATACTAATGTTTGTTTCTTGTGCAGGAACAACAAAATGTAACAATATATCTCTTTATTGATTAGACCAGTGGTCCCTAACCTTTTTGTAGCTGCGGACCGGTCAACACTTGATAATTTTTCCCGCGGTCTGGCAGGGGGTGGGGGCTTGGGGGGATGTTTTTTTTTTTTTGTCATGAAAAAGGGAAGTTTTTGGGTTGGTGCACTAATTGCAAGTGTATCTTGTGTTTTTTATGTTATTTTAATAAAAAAATAAATACATTTATAAAAAATTTGTCGCGGCCTGGTGGTTGGGGACCACTGGATTAGACGACACAATCGTCTAATCAATTGTCCTCCCTCAAGTTAGACCTTGCATTTTTTCTGTTCCTGTTTACTGCTTCAAGCTTTCCGAGTAATGTAGTATACAAACATTTACTTTCTAGTTTACATGTATTCAAATATTTATTTAACTTTTATTTCTCCATGGTAAGATAATTAAAAACGCATTTTAATTTGCCGTGCCGGCACAATCAGCGGTCATTCCCAGGTTGGATTCGGCCCCCAGTTGAATAGCCGGGGTGTACTACTCCTTTATATGGAAAGGAGCCATCAGAAGTACCTCGTATCTAAAACCCCTGGCAAAAGCCCCCAAACTTGGAGGATGTTCATTCAGTTGTTTAGTTGTGTAGAGAAAAAAAACAGGTAATTGGACATGTAACAAAACTATAGTCATTTCCAATGGCAACTCTCTGGCTTTACAAAACACTAAAATAATTAAAGAACATAAAGTAATGGCAGTCAGTAACAGTTTTATTTGGAAAAGGGTGGAGTGCCATCTCCGGGTTGGGGAGGAGACCCTGCCCCAAGTGGAGGAGTTCAAGTACCTAGGAGTCTTGTTCACGAGTGAGGGAAGAGTGGATCGTGAGATCGACAGGCGGATCGGTGCGGCGTCTTCAGTAATGCGGACGCTGTATCGATCCGTTGTTGGGAAGAAGGAGCTGAGCCGGAAGGCAAAGCTCTCAATTTACCGGTCGATCTACGTTCCCATCCTCACCTATGGTCATGAGCTTTGGGTCATGACCGAAAGGACAAGATCACGGGTACAAGCTGCCAAAATGAGTTTCCTCCGCCGGGTGGAGGGGCTCTCCCTTAGAGATAGGGTGAGAAGCTCTGCCATCCGGGAGGGGCTCAAAGTAAAGCCACTGCTCCTCCACATCGAGAGGAGCCAGATGAGGTGGTTTGGGCATCTGGTCAGGATGCCACCCGAACGCCTCCCTAGGGAGGTGTTTAGGGCACGTCCAACTCGTATAAGGCCACGGGGAAGACCCAGGACATGTTGGGAAGACTATGTCTCCTGGCTGGCCTGGGAACGCCTCGGGATCCCCCGGGAGGAGCTAGACAAAGTGGCTGGGGAGAGGAAAGTCTGGGCTTCCCTGTTTAGGCTGCTGCCCCCGCAACCCGACCTCGGATAAGCGGAAGAAGATGGGTGGATGGAGGGATGGTGCAACAAAATACTAAGGGTGTTGTAGTGCTTTTTGTTTGTTTTTCATGATTACATAATTTCTCTCCTCAGAATACAGTGATTCCATAATTTACTATGCTTGATCTAAAATAAAACGGTTACAGACTACTACAATTGATTTACTTTAGTGTTTCTTCAAGTCAGAAAGCTGCCATTTAAAATGACTATAGCTTTGTGTCATGTCCTTTTGCTGTTTTTTTTTTTCTACAAAAAAATTGAATGAACATCCTCTTAAGACTAATGATCCTATATACAGTGGGGCAAAAAAGTATTTAGTCAGCCACCGATTGTGCAAGTTCTCCCACTTAAAATGATGACAGAGGTCTGTAATTTTCATCATAGGTACACTTCAACTGTGAGAGATGGAATGTGAAAAAAAATCCAGGAATTCTCATTGTAGGAATTTTAAATAATTTATTTGTAAAATATGGTGGAAAATAAGTATTTGGTCAACCATTCAAAGCTCTCACTGATTGAAGGAGGTTTTGGGTCAAAATCTCACGATACATGGCCCCATTCATTCTTTCCTTAACACGGATCAATCGTCCTGTCCCCTTAGCAGAAAAAAAGCCCCAAAGCATGATGTTTCCACCCCCATGCTTCACAGTAGGTATGGTGTTCTTGGGATGCAACTCAGTATTCTTCTTTTTCCAAACACGACGAGTTGAGTTTATACCAAAAAGTTCTATTTTGGTTTCATCTGACCACATGACATTCTCCCAATCCTCTGCTGTATCATCCATGTATCCATTTTTGTAAAAACTCAACTCATCTCTCTGGCACTCATCGAGGGTGGACGCTCCCCTTTCCTTTCCCTTATCTCTCCTGCTTGCTTCTTTGTTTTCTCTTGTCTTAACTTTCTGATTGCCTCTTTTTGCAGGGCTCTCCAAATGTAAACATTGGAACTATTTAACTGGCCTCAACAAAATTGACACGATCTTAGGTTTGGGGAAACCTGCTTGTCGTGACGGGGCAGTTGTTGCTGGACACACGACGGAGTCTTGGGAGAAGAAGGAGTGCCGCATGCCTGGCGACCCTTTTCTGTCAAAGACGTGAAGATATCCACCTATTCGGAATAATGACAACAGGACATCTGCTGATTGGAGTAAGCGTTGCTCTGGTTTGTCGACAAATTGGAAGTTGCTGGCAGTCTTCAAAGTACCCCAAAGATGCCACAAATGATTGGAGGATGCAGGAAGAACTGTGGTTTACATCGGACTATCTAACCTGCAGGTTTTGAGGACCAGTCATAGACAATATAGAGTGAAAAGCAAATTTTATTTTCACTCGCATATAAAATAATTCTAACTTGGATTGTTTCCCTGGCTTCGAGACTCAACAAACTCCCTTTTTTGTCTCTCATGGACACACACCTGTTGTTGTTGACTTTGGACGAGACGACACAATACATCAAGGCCGCGGAACAGAGACACACTATGGGCTTATACACACACACACATCCACAAAAAAATATACGCCACACATACACCCCCCCCAACCCAACGCCCTCTACGCAAATCCCGTAGGGGTGATGTATGGATGGTCAGCGCCTGAGAGCTGCGGGCTACCACCATGACCTTGAACTACCTTCCCTCTGTTGCTAGATATCTCAAGATGTATGTTGTAATATGTATATGTGCTTTGCTATGGAGTTTTTTTCCCACTCCGAACTGGGCCCCCTTAGGAAACCAGTCTGGATTGTATTTTTTTACTCATCCTTCCCCAGCGTTTACCTTTTTCCCATCTTTTACGGGGCGCTTAATGGCGACCAATCAGCGTTCTTGTTCTGTAACCCTCTACACTGTTTGTTTGTCTAATCTTGAACAGGTTTGTGCTGAAAACAAAGTTTCGTTGTACTTGTGCAATGACAATAAAGACCTATCCTATCGTATCCTATCCTAAAATTCCTACAATGTGAATTCCTGGATTTTTTTTCCAAATTCTGTCTCTCACAGTTGAAGTGCTCCTCTCTGAGCTGCTACCTTACCGTGGTAGAGGAGTTTGCGTGTCCCAATGATCCTAGGAGCTATGTTGTCTGGGGGTTTTCATGCCCCCTGGTAGGGTCTCCCAAGACAAACAGGTCCTAGGTGAGTGATCAGACAAAGAGCAGCTCAAAGACTTCTATGGAATTACAACGAAATGAACCCAGATTTCCCTCGCCCGGACGTGGGTCACCGGGGCCCCGCTCTGGAGCCAGGCCCGGAGTTGGGGCACGATGGCGAGCGCCTGGTGGTCGGGCCTGTTCCCATGGGGCCCGGCCGGGCACAGCCCGAAGAGGCAACGTGGGTCATCCCTCCAATGGGCTCACCACTCATAGGAGGGGCCATAGAGGTCGGGTGCATTGTGAGCTGGGCGGCAGCCGAAGGCAGGGCACTTGGCGGTCCGATCCTCGGCTACAGAAGCTAGCTCTTGGGACGTGGAACGTCACCTCACTGGGGGGGAAGGAGCCTGAGCTAGTGCGCGAGGTAGAGAAGTTCCGGCTGGATATAGTCGGACTCACCTCGACGCACAGCAAGGGCTCTGGAACCAGTTCTCTCGAGAGGGACTGGACCCTCTTCCACTCTGGCGTTGCCGGCAGTGAGAGGCGACGGGCTGGGGTGGCAATTCTGGTTGCCCCCCGGCTCAAAGCCTGTACGTTTGAGTTCAACCCAGTGGACGAGAGGGTAGCTTCCCTTCGCCTTCGGGTGGGGGGACGGGTCCTGACTGTTGTTTGTGCTTACGCACCAAACAGCAGTTCAGAATACCCACCCTTTTTGGGTACACTCGAGGGAGTACTGGAAAGTGCTCCTCCGGGTGATTCCCTTGTCCTACTGGGAGACTTCAACGCTCATGTTGGCAACGACAGTGAAACCTGGAGAGGCGTGATTGGGAAGAATGGTCGCCCGGATCTAAACCCGAGTGGTGTTTTGTTATTGGACTTTTGTGCTCGTCACAGTTTGTCGATAACAAACACAATGTTCAAACATAAGGGTGTCCATATGTGCACTTGGCACCAGGACACCCTAGGCCGCAGTTCCATGATCGACTTTGTAGTTGTGTCATCGGATTTGCGGCCTTATGTTTTGGACACTCGGGTGAAGAGAGGGGCGGAGCTTTCTACCGATCACCACCTGGTGGTGAGTTGGCTGCGATGGTGGGGGAGGATGCCGGACAGACCTGGCAGGCCCAAGCGCATTGTGAGGGTCTGCTGGGAACGTCTGGCAGAGTCTCCTGTCAGAGAGAGTTTCAATTCACACCTCCGGGAGAACTTTGAACATGTCACGAGGGAGGTGCGGGACATTGAGTCCGAGTGGACCATGTTCCGAACCTCTATTGTCGAGGCGGCTGATTGGAGCTGTGGCCGCAAGGTTGTTGGTGCCTGTCGTGGCGGTAATCCCAGAACCCGTTGGTGGACACCAGCAGTGAGGGATGCCGTCAAGCTGAAGAAGGAGTCCTATCGGGTTCTTTTGGCTCATAGGACTCCGGAGGCAGTGGACGGGTACCGACGGGCCAAGCGGTGTGCAGCTTTAGCGGTCGCGGAGGCAAAAACTCGGACATGGGAAGAGTTCGGGGAAGCCATGGAAAACGACTTCCGGACGGCTTCGAAGCGATTCTGGACCACCATACGGCGCCTCAGGAAGGGGAAGCAGTGCACTATCAACACCGTGTATGGTGCGGATGGTGTTCTGCTGACTTCGACTGCGGATGTTGTGGATCGGTGGAGGGAATACTTCGAAGACCTCCTCAATCCCACCAACACGTCTTTCTTTGAGGAAGCGGTGCCTGGGGAATCTGTAGTGGACTCTCCTATTTCTGGGGCTGAGGTCGCTGAGGTAGTTAAAAAGCTCCTCGGCGGCAAGGCCCCGGGGGTGGATGAGATCCGCCCGGAGTTCCTTAAGGCTCTGGATGCTGTGGGGCTGTCTTGGTTGACAAGACTCTGCAGCATCGCGTGGACATCGGGGGCGGTACCTCTGGATTGGCAGACCGGGGTGGTGGTCCCTCTCTTTAAGAAGGGGGACCGGAGGGTGTGTTCCAACTATCGTGGGATCACACTCCTCAGCCTTCCCGGTAAGGTTTATTCAGGTGTACTGGAGAGGAGGCTTCGCCGGATAGTCGAACCTCGGATTCAGGAGGAACAGTGTGGTTTTCGTCCTGGTCGTAGAACTGTGGACCAGCTCTATACTCTCGGCAGGGTTCTTGAGGGTGCATGGGAGTTTGCCCAACCAGTCTACATGTGCTTTGTGGACTTGGAGAAGGCATTCGACCGTGTCCCTCGGGAAGTCCTGTGGGGAGTGCTCAGAGAGTATGGGGTATCGGAATGTCTTATTGTGGCAGTCCGCTCCCTGTATGATCAGTGTCAGAGCTTGGTCCGCATTGCTGGCAGTAAGTCGGACACGTTTCCAGTGAAGGTTGGACTCCGCCAAGGCTGTCCTTTGTCACCGATTCTGTTCATAACTTTTATGGACAGAATTTCTAGGCGCAGTCAAGGCGTTGAGGGGTTCCGGTTTGGTGGCCACGGGATTAGGTCTCTGCTTTTTGCAGATGATGTAGTCCTGATGGCTTCATCTGGCCGGGATCTTCAGCTCTCACTGGATCGGTTCGCAGCCGAGTGTGAAGCGACCGGAATGAGAATCAGCACCTCCAAGTCCGAGTCCATGGTTCTCGCCCGGAAAAGGGTGGAGTGCCATCTCCGGGTTGGGGAGGAGACCCTGCCCCAAGTGGAGGAGTTCAAGTACCTAGGAGTCTTGTTCACGAGTGGGGGAAGAGTGGATCGTGAGATCGACAGGCGGATCGGTGCGGCGTCTTCAGTAATGCGGACGTTGTATCGATCCGTTGTGGTGAAGAAGGAGCTGAGCCGGAAGGCAAAGCTCTCAATTTACCGGTCGATCTACGTTCCCATCCTCACCTATGGTCATGAGCTTTGGGTCATGACCGAAAGGATAAGATCACGGGTACAAGCGGCCGAAATGAGTTTCCTCCGCCGGGTGGCGGGGCTCTCCCTTAGAGATAGGGTGAGAAGCTCTGCCATCCGGGAGGAGCTCAACGTAAAGCCGCTGCTCCTCCACATCGAGAGGAGCCAGATGAGGTGGTTCGGGCATCTGGTCAGGATGCCACCCGAACGCCTCCCTAGGGATGTGTTTAGGGCACGTCCAGCTGGTAGGAGGCCACGGGGAAGACCCAGGACACGTTGGAAAGACTATGTCTCCCGGCTGGCCTGGGAACGCCTCGGGATCCCCCGGGAAGAGCTAGACGAAGTGGCTAGAGATAGGGAAGTCTGGGCTTCCCTGCTTAGGCTGCTGCCCCCGCGACCCGACCTCGGATAAGCGGAAGATGATGGATGGATGGATGGACAGTTGAAGTGTACCTATGATGAAAATTAAGACCTCTGTCATTATTTTAAGTGGGAGAACTTGCACATTCGGTGGCTGGCTAAATACTTTTTTTGCCCCACTGTATATATATATATTTATTTTTATTTTTTTAACAGGGGATGTAGCTCTGATGCCTCCGGGAAGTGAGGTGAGATGTTCTGGGTATGCCCAGCTGGTAGGAGGCCCTGGAGTAGAACCTGGGACATGCTAGCGAAAGAACTGGAGGAGGAGGTTGGAGACAGGGGAGTCTGGCTTTCCAGACTGTTATCTTACTGCTGCCTTGTGACCTAGATGGCTGAGATAAGTAGGCGACTGCTGTTGTATGCCTGGTACATCACTACTTGACCTAGAATTCCCCTTTTAGTGGTTGATACCCTTGATAATTGAACATTGAATCCAGGATAAACTAAGTAGCTACCCTAATAGTTGTGGATCACTGGAATCCAACATGTTTGCTATGTAGACTTGTAAGGGGCTATCAATCAAGTCTACTCTGGTGTACAGTGGAATGTGGTCCCCCAGAAGGCAGGGTCAGAGTTCTGCTGTTATCAGCCATTCGGTCTTAGAAGAAAGCGAGCAGGAGCATCGTCGCTTTGGTGAAATGTGTTTATTGCCAGTCTTGGCTGCCTCTTACCTGTGATGAAGGTGTAGCTACAGTTGGAATCATCCCTCACCAAGGGAAAGAAGGCCTTCCATGACACAAAGGTACTAAAAAGTAATGACTCAATGACCTGCCAAAGAAATACTATGTCAGAAACTGAATGGAAATAAGGTGATCTTCCAAACAGAAGCCGATGGCTGGTGGTTTCATTGGCTGCTGTGTTTACAAACCCAGTGTAGTTCTTTGAGAGTTTGGGTGTGCGGGGGGCCTCCCTGCCACCAGCTGAAACCCAAAGAGGAAACCACATCTGTAACTTTCCCCACCTTCTCCAGCACGGCCTGTTTTGCCTGCTCTGCTCCTTCTTCTGACCCTTAAAAAAGAAACACATTTAAGACTTCAATATAGACACTCCTCTGTGGTTACACTGAACCTTAGAAACAGAACTAATTTCAAGACCTTGGTGATCACCTAAGTCATGGTACTTATGTCGGAGCCTAAAGGTTCTTTCTCATTGTTAATCACAGAGTACCCAACATAGTATTTGACGTCATATGACGACTACTACAAACTATCACACAACTACTAAAGTTGAAGTCTGTTACTCACGTTTCAGGAGAACTCAGCAAGTCTTGCAACACTACCTAATTTGTTTTGATATTACTATGGTCTGCATTCCATCAGACGTTTGTTTGGGTCAGTTTCTGGTTTGTCCGTCTCTGTTCTGTGTTTCAGGGAACTTGGTCTAGTGACAGGGAGTGGATGCAGTACAGAATTATCCCCATTCAGGACGATACCACATGGTTCCACCTTTGTTCTCCATTCTGAGACTTTTGTCTTGCTATCATGTTATGTTTTCAGATTTAGTTTTTTGTATGCTGAATCTCTTGTCCCCCTGTTACATATACTTTAGGTTTTTCGCCCTTTTGCTCTTTTTCTCTATTGTCTTCCTCGACTATGTTGTTCCTCACTGGTGTGTGCTTCTCTAGTCTTAAGTATCTGTTTGTTTTTTGTTTCTTTATGATTAGATTTCATTCACAATCACTCATTTTTAAGTGTCTCAACAAAGTCACAAGTGTATATTTTCGGTTTTGGGTACGTCAACAAGCACTTAGGTTGATGTCAGCCAGCCAGGGTATCGACTTAAACGAGTTCCACTCCAGGTCACTAGCGAGTTCAGGGTGAACACAAAACTCCTTAACTTGTTTTTTCACTCTAATGATGAACTCCAACACAGATAGACAGACAACATTCACACTCACATTCACACACTAGGGCCAATTTAGTGTTGCCAATCAACCTATCCCCAGGTGCATGTCTTTAGAAGTGGGAGGAAGCCGGAGTAGGCCCTGCGATGAGGTGGCGACTTGTCCAGGGTGTACCCCGCCTTCCGCCCGATTGTAGCTGAGATAGGCGCCAGCGCCCCCCGCGACCCCGAAAGGGAATAAGCGGTAGAAAATGGATGGATGGATGGATGATGAACTCCCATTTCATTGTCTTCCTGAAAGCAATGGCAATAAAGAACTTCATTCATTAATACGCGCTTAAAGCTTTTTCTACTGGGAGAAGAAACTTAATGACAAACTAATGATTTCCCGAAATTCAAGGGTTAAATTTAGAAGCTGCAAAATTGATTGATTCATTGACTACTCATTCACTACGAATAGGTACGGAATTCGTCAGTTTTATAAATACCAACCAAATTCTGTCATTACTAATTCACATATAATCAAAAAGTACCATATTTCAATACCTATGTTGCAAATGACATCATGTCCGGTTGCAGACTCTGCACCGAATCAAACACATGATGAGCAAAAATGTGTATTTGTAGCAGACTGCCTCTTGATAATATACAAGTGGTGCTTAATAAATCAGAATATGACCAAAAAGTTTATTTATTTCAGTAATTTCATCAAAAAAAGTAAAACTTGAAATTGGCACTTTGTGTAAATGGTAAATAAAAACAGAATACAATGATTTTCAAATCCTTATCAACTTATATTCAGTTGAATTGACTGCAAAGAAAAGATATTTAATGTTCAAACTGAGAAACTTCATCTTTTTTTTTCGCAAATAATCGTTAGCTTAGAATTTAAAGCAGGGATCTCAGAGACAATTTTTGTTATTTGGGTCCAAAATGGCTCTTTCAATATTCTGGGTTGCCTACCCCTGCGTTAGTGGAAAAGCGGCAAATGAGTGAAAGCGACAGAGACATTGCCATGGAGACGAGGGTTTACTCACGTGCCTGGCTGTAGTCACACCGCGACACCTGTCCGTCAGAAATAACAGTCCCCGATAACCTGGACCAATTCAAATCGTCATTTGTTTTTTTTTATTGTTTAATTTGCATTGCCTCACATTTCTTAATCTTCATTTTGTTCATTTATATTTTGATTTTATTTTGTGTTGAAAATAAAAATAAAGACATTTAAAAAGATTTTTTTAAATAAATATTTTCTTACGGCCCAGCCTCACCCAGGCTCTGCATCCAGTGGCCCCCAGGTAAATTGAGTTTGAGACCCCTGATTTAAAGGCAACAACACATTGCAACTGTGTTACATGGTCTTTCCTTTTAACAACACAGTAAATGTTTGGGAACTGAGGAGACCAATTTTTGAAGCCTTTCAGTTGGAATCCTTTCTCATTCTTGCTTGATGTACAGCTTAAGTTGTTCAACAGTCCAGGGTCTCGGTTGTGGTATTTTAGGCTTCATTTTGCGCCACGCATTTTCAATGGGAGACAGGTCTGGACTAGTACCCTCTTTTACAATGAAGCCACACTGTTGTAACACGTGGATTGGCATTGTCTTTTTGAAATAAGCAGGGGCGTCCATGATAGCGTTGCTTGGATGGCAACATATGTTGCTCCAAAACCTGTATGTACCTTTCAGCATTAATTGCGCCTTCACAGATGTGTAAGTTACCAATGTCTTGGGGCCTGTATATTTTTAGGAACACTAATATAAACCTCACAATAATGTCATAATGCTAAAAAACGTTATGACAGGCCGCCCTAAAAATTGAATTTTACTTTTTTTTTTTTTTTACTGAATGACACACCCAGAATGTACATGAAACAAAAGAATGTGGGATTTACAATATTAGCTATGAAGAATAAAACACTAAATATTGACAACATATGAGCGTTCCCCCCCTTTTGATCGACATATTTTACGAAACGCAACAAACACAGCAAAATATGAACACAAAAGCTGAAAAATAAAAACACCTACAATCTGATACATCTGATATATCACTAAATTTTAGAACTTTGTCGTAAAAATCTCCTTCCGTGTCTGTCCCTGACACCCGCATTTCAGGCTGGTCTCTGTGGAAACGCTCTCCACCCACACTGCTTACTGCCTCGTCTGAGCTGCTGTGACTTAGATTACCATAGTAACTAATTAGATTACCACAGTAACTAGTATATCATGCAAAAGCGCAGATTCCAACCATTGAAATAGTTTGTATAGTTCAGGAACTACGACAATTTGAAAACATCACCGCACATCACAATGGCAGCTACAGTTTCCTTCTTAAACAGGGGTCTCAAACTCAATTTACCTGGGGCCCACTGGATGCAAGAAAAGATTTCTTAAAAAAAATATTTTTGAATGTCTTTATTCTTATTTTCAACACAAAATGAAATCAACATATAAATGAACAAAATGAAGATTAAGAAATGTGAGGCAATGCAAATTAAATAATAAAAAAAGCGGTTTGATTTGGTCCAGGTTATCAGGGACTGTTATTACTGACGGACAGGTGTCGCGGTGTGACTGCAGCCAGGCATGTAAGAAAACCCTCGTCTCCATGGCAACGTCTCTGTTGCTTTCATTCATTTGCCGCTTTTCCACTAATGCATGGGTAGGCAACCCAGAATGTTGAAAGAGCCATTTTTGACACAACACTGTCAAGCGCTGTTGATATAAAACTTGCGGCCCGCACGAACATTATACTTTCATATTAAGGTGGGGGCCGCAAAATAACCTCTTGCGGGCCGCAATTGTCATGTCTGAGACCCCTGATCTTAAAGGTCTAAAAAAAACCTACCGTATTTCCTTGAATTGCCGCAGGGCATATAGTATGCGCCTGCCTCGAATTACTCGCTTCCCAAAATAATTAGCGCATGCTTAGTATTACCGCCTGGTCAAACTCGTGACGTCACGAGTGACACTTCCCCTGTCATCATTTTCAAAATGGAGGAGGCTGATTTCAATACCGGTAATTTGAAATCGCATAAAGGGAAGAAGATTAAGAGCTACTCAGTAGGATTTAAAGTCCAAGCTTACATCACACTCAAATTTTTACTGCATACCTTTAGTAAGTGCATGAGTGAAAATAGGTTTTAAAATAACTAGCGCATGCTTACTTTTACTGCATGCCTTTGGTAAGCGCAGGAGTGAGACCGGGCGGCAATTCTTTGGGAATGTCCTGCAGGCCAAATTGAAAATCTTAGCCTTAATTTGCCCAGATCTGCTTCAATCTGCGTAGCCTAGACACTACTGCCTTCTAATGTCTCGCAATTGTAACTGTGTGCAAAGTTTACAATACTTGCAAATGATACTCAGAGGTGTATGATCGATAAATGTAAGACATAACAACCAAACAGACCAGTTATATTCTTTAGCTCAATGTTAAATGCTAAAATATAAATATATATTTTTTAAATTAACATTTATTTGCCACATGAACACACGAAAGAACAAAAAATTGGTACCGTAGAGTACCAATATCGATTCCCAGGTACCAGGATCTTCTACCCCATCAGTTCACACACACGTTTAATGCAGATCTTGTTACTACATAGCTCCACTCACTCAGCAGATGACTTTATGAAATTCTTAATAAGAACATTGAAGTCATTAGAAAGGAGATTAAAGACAATGCGTCCCAGCTACAACTGGGTTTTATTAACACAGATACGACTGTATATAGGGCGGATACCGCCCTCCAAAATGGTTTCTCTCGTTTTGAGGTAATAACATTAGAAGAATTGTTACATCGTGTAAATGGAATAAAACAAACTACATGTTTACTTGACCCACTTCCTGGGAAATTTATCAAGGAGCTCTTTGTATTATTAGGTCCATCAGTGCTAAATATTATAAACGTATCACTTTCCTCTGGCATTGTTCCCCTAGCATTCAAAAAAGCGGTTATTCATCCCCTCCTTAAAAGACCTAACCTCGATCCTGACCTCATGGTAAACTACCGACCGGTGTCTCACATTCCCTTTATTTGGAAAATTCTCAAAAAAATTGTTGCAGAGCAGCTAAATAAACACTTAGCGTCTAACAATCTATGTGAAACCTTTCAATCCGGTTTCAGAGCAAATCCCTCGCAAAAATGACTAATGATCTATTGCTAACGATGGATTCTGATGCGTCATCTATGTTGCTGCTCTTTGATCTTAGCGCTGCTTTCGATACTGTCGATCATGATATAACTTTCACAGTATCATGTTAGACCCGCTCAACATCCATTGCTTTCGGTTCCCCTAGAGCAGGGGTCACCAACCTTTTAGAAACCAAGAGCTACTTCTTGGGTACTGATTAATGTGAAGGGCTACCAGTTTGATACACACTTAAATAAATTGCCAGAAATAGCCAATTTGCTCAATTTACCTTTAATATATATATATGTATATATATAAATGGGTATTTATGTCTGTCATTCCGTCGTACATTTTTTTTCCTTTCACGGAAAGTTTTTGTAGAGAATAAATGATGAAAAAAAACACTAAAAGAGGAGAAAACACGAAAAAAAATGAAAATTAAAATTTTGAAACATAGTTTATCTTCAATTTTGACTCTTTAAAATTCTAAATTCAACTGAAAAAAATGAAGAGAAAATCTAGCTAATTCGAATCTTTTTGAAAAAATTAAAAAAAAGAATTTATGGAACATCATTAAGTATTTTTTCCTGATTAAGATTAATTTTAGAATTGTTATGACATGTTTTAAATACGTTAAAATCCAATCTGCACTTTGTTAGAATATATAACAAATTGGACCAAGCTATATTTCTAACAAAGACGAATCATTATTTCTTCTAGATTTTCCAGAACAACATTTTTAAAAGGAATTCAAAAGACTTTGAAATAATATTTACATTTGATTCTACAGATTTTCTAGATTTGCCTGAATATTTTTTATTTATTTTAATCATAATAAGTTTGATGAAATATTTCACAAATATTCTTCATCAAAAAAACAGAAGCTAATATGAAGAATTAAATTAAAATGGATTTATTATTCTTTACAATAAAAAAAAAATACTTGAACATTGATTTAAATTGTCAGGAAAGAAGAGGAAGGAATTTAAAAAGTAAAAAGGTATATGTGTTTAAAAATCCTAGAATCATTTTTAAGGTTGTATTTTTCTGAAAGTTATAAGAAGCAAAGTAAAAAAATAAATGCATTTATTTAAACAAGTGAAGACCAAGTCTAAAAAATATTTTCTTGGATTTTCAAATTGTATTTGAGTTTTGTCTCTTTTATAATTAAAAATGTCGAGCAAAGCGAGACCAGCTTGCTAGTAAATAAATACAATTTAAAAAATAGAGGCACCTTACTGGTAAGTGCTGCTTTTTGAGCTATTTTTAGAACAGACTCATCTGGTCCTTGGTTGGTGACCCCTGCCCTAGAGGGAGTGGGGGTTACCCACATATGCGGTCCTCTCCAAGGTTTCTCATAGTCATCATTGTCACCGACATCCCACTGGGTGTAAGTTTTCCTTGCCCTTATGTGGGCTCTACCGAGGATGTCGTTGTGGTTTGTGCAGACCTTTGAGACACTAGTGATTTAGGGCTATATAAATAATCATTGATTGATTGATTAAATTGTTTTTTTTAAAGATTGTTTATGTGATCAGGGAAAGTGGCATGCGACTTACCAACATCGCCCACTATTGTGATGAGATTATGTTTGGTGTTGGGAGAGATGATGCATCGGAGTCTCTCCAGCCGGCTGTTCTCTCTCGATATCACTGCAACTTTGAAGCCTATGCACACATGCGCACACACACACACACACACACACACACACACACACACACACATATGTACAAGCTTGTCATAAATCTATGGTGGAGACTGCCCAAAAACAGCACTTTTAACACACACAGTTAATCCTGCTCTCATGTTAATAAACACTAATCTTAGCATGTTTATCAGGGTCATCAGACAGATGGCAGATGGCAACTCTGTGCAGTTAAAAGCATCAAACCTCTTGTTTGCTCAACACAAACAATGGTAATTACTTCAGTCTGGCCGTATAAACAAATACCAAACATACATTGTACCCTTTTTCACATGTATTGTAGTCATCACAATTCTTAATTCAATACAGAATCATTTCAATTAATTGATACAATTGTCTCAATACAAAATATATAAATGTTTGCATAATATTTTTTAAATTTGAATCCGTCTTTAAAAAAAAACCTGCAGATTTGTGTCCAGACTGCAAGAATAGAACAATCATTCTCACGTATACAGTGGGGCAAAACAGTATTTAGTCAGCCACCGATTGTGCAAGTTCTGCCACTTAAAATGATGACAGAGGTCTGTAATTTTCATCATAGGTACATTTCAACTGTGAGAGACAGAATGTGAAAAAAACCCAGGAATTTTAAAGAATTTATTTGTAAATTATAGTGGAAAATAAGTATTTGGTTAACCATTCAAAGCTCTCACTGATGGAAGGAGGTTTTGGCTCAAAATCTCACGATACATGGCCTCATTCATTCTTTCCTTAACACGGATCAATCGTCCTGTCCCCTTAGCAGAAAAAAAGCCCCAAAGCATGATGTTTCCACCCCCATGCTTCACAGTAGGTGTGGTGTTCTTGGGATGCAACTCAGTATTCTTCTTCCTCCAAACACGACCAGTTGAGTTTGGACCAAAGTGGATACATGGATGATACAGCAGAGGATTGGGAGAATGTCATGCTGTCAGATGAAACCAAAATAGAACTTTTTGGTATAAACTCAACTCGTCGTGTTTGGAGGAAGAAGAATACTGAGTTGCATCCCAAGAACACCACACCTACTGTGAAGCATGGGGGTGGAAACATCATGCTTTGGGGCTTTTTTTCTGCTAAGGGGACAGGACGATTGATCTGTTTTAAGGAAAGAATGAATAAGGCCATTCATTTATCGTGAGATTTTGAGCCAAAACCTCCTTCCATCAGTGAGAGCTTTGAATGGTTGACCAAAGTACTTATTTTCCACCATAATTTAGAAATAAATTCTTTAAAATTCTTACAATGTGAATTCCTGTATATTTTTTTCACATTCTGTCTCTCACAGTTGAAGTGTACCTATGATGAAAATTACAGACCTCTGTCATCATTTTAAGTGGGAGAACTTCCACAATCGGTGGCTGACTAAATAATTTTTTGCCTCACTGTACTTGTCTATACATGTTTGTGGATGATTGCTTTGTGTCAGAACGTTTGTAAATAGTTTACGACACAAAACAATGTTGCGTTATACTCGTGCAATTACAATAAAGATCATACCATACCAATAATGTACACAATCTCATCTCCCTTAAAATATGCTCACTGCTCACTTCATCAAAAGGAAAACATTTATTCATAAGATCAACATTGCAATGCAATACAGCTTTATAAATGTAATAATATCCTGGACAATGTACAGTATATGTTAATTACTGACCATACAATGGTGTCGCTAAGGTACAATAAACACATACACATGTTACCAAAAATAAATGTTTAATTTTCAATGCAGTCATGCAATAATATTAAATTAATTATTTTAAAAAATAATTATATGACTATTTAAATATATGCAACTTTGGGAACTGTTGTATGTCAAATGGGGGTACTTGAAGGTATGCCAAGGGGAACGTGAGATTTTTTTAAAATATCAACAATTCAAAAATCCTTTATAAATATATTTATTGAATAATACTTCAACAAAATATGAATGTAAGTTCATAAACTGTGAAAAGAAATGCAACAATGCAATATTCAGTGTTGACAGCTAGATTCCATAAATATTGATGTTAAAGATTTATTTTTTTGTGAAGAAATGTTCAGAATTAAAGTTCATGAATCCAGATGGATCTCTATTAAAATCCACAAAGAGGGCCCTTTAAGTTGATGATTACTTCTATGTGTAGAAATCTTTATTTATAATTGAATCACTTGTTTATTTTTCAACAAGTTTTTAGTGATTTTTATATCTTTTTTTTCCAAATAGTTCAAGAAAGACCACTACGAATGAGCAATATTTTGCACTGTTATACAATTTAATAAATCAGAAACTGATGACATAGTGCTGTATTTTACTTCTTTATCTCTTTTTTCAAACAAAAATGCTATGTTCCTAGGGGGGAATTGAATTTAAAAAATGCTCACAGGGGGTACATCACTGAAAAAAGGTTGAGAACCACTGTTGTATGCAACTACACCTTCTTTTTGTATTATTCTGATTTTTCACATACATTATACTATGGATAAAGAATTATCACCATGACATAGTCTGTGTAAAACATACATCTATATCCATTACAAACATAATTATTTATAATAATACATAATGTTGGGATATAAAGAACGTACAAACCCTTTATTCAATTAATCAAAAATACTGAAATTCCACGATATAGTAAATTGACAGACAGCTAAAAAGATACCAAACTATAACCTACTACCCAAGAATATATCATTGTATATTCTGAAAGTGTCTTACCTTTATCCAGCAGGGCTTCAACAATCCCAGATCCCACAGTACCTGCTCCACCAAGAACCAAGACCACCTTGTCTGACATGATGGCATGTTCTACTTCATCTTGTCATATGAAAGCAATGCTTTTTAAACGAGGTACCACCCAGCCGTCAAAGGCTTTCAAAACACGCCCCGACGTTGAGGCGCTTGTGTCAAATGTCTCCATCTAGTGGCAGGCTGCTGTACTTACTCAGGGGTGCATTTGTTTTGGGTGTGAGAGTTTTTTTTTTTTTTTTTTTTTGATGATGTAGCATCTATTTAAATGTTGCATTTGTAGCAGGGCTATATTTGTATTTTATTTTATTTTTGGTCATTTATTGACATCATTTTCTGTTGTGAACTTCCCCAAAAGTGTCTCTTATTGCAGTGTTTTTCAACCTTTTTTGAGCCAAGGCACATTTTTTGCATTGAAAAAATCAGAAATCTTTAAAAAAACGAAACTCAGTTGACAGTAAAAAGTCGTTGTCGCGATTGTTGGATGACTTTAAACCAGGGGTCACCAACGTAAGGACCAGATGAGTCGCCCGCTGGCCTGTTCTAAAAATAGCTCAAATAGCAGCACTTACCAGTGAGCTGTCTCTATTTTTTACATTTTATTTATTTACTAGTAAGCTGGTCTCGCTTTGCTCGACATTTTTAATTCTAAGAGAGACAAAACTCAAATAGAATTTGAAAATCCGAGAAAATCTTTTTTAGACTTGGTCTTCACTTATTTAAATACATTCATTTATTTTTTTACTTTGCTTCTTATAACTTTCAGAAAGACAATTTTAGAGAAAAAATACAACCTCAAAAATGATTTTAGGATTTTTTAAGCACATATACCTTTTTACCTTTCAAATTCCTTCCTCTTCTTTCCTGACATTTTTTGTTGTTGTTGTAAAGAATAATAAATACATTTTAATTTAATTATTCAATTTAGCTTCAGTTTTTTCAACGAAGAATATTTGTGAAATCTTTCTTTAAACTTATGATTAAAATTCAAAAAAATTATTCTGGCAAATCTAGAAAATCTGTAGAATCAAATTTAAATCTTATTTCAAAGTCTTTTGAATTTCTTTTAAAATTTTTGTTCTGGAAAATCTAGAAGAAATAATGATTTGTCTTTGTTAGAAATATAGCTTGGTCGTATTTGTTGTATATTCTAACAAAATGCAGATTGGATTTTAACCTAATTAAAAAATGTCATCAAAATTCTAAAATTAATCTTAATAGGGAAAAATTACTAATGATGTTCCATGGATAATTTTTTGCAAAAAGATTCGAATTAGCTAGTTTTTCCTCTTCTTTTTTTCGGTTGAATTTTGGATTTTAAAGAGTCGAAATTGAAGATAAACTGTTTCAAAATGTCATTTTCATTTATTTCCTGTTTTCTCTTCTTTTAAACCGTTCAATTAAGTGTTGTTTTCACCATTTATTCTCTACAATAAAAACCTTCCGTAAAAGGAAAAAAAATGTACGACGGAATGACAGACAGAAATACCCATCATATATATATATATATATATATATATATATATATATATATATATATATACATATATATATATATATATATATATATATATATATATATATATATATATATATATATATATATATGTATATGTCTTCATTGGATTATCCAGAAAATAGTGCTCGATACCGTGGTACAGCGCAATATGTATGTGTGGGAAAAATCACAAAACTACCCCATCTCTACAGAACTGTTTCATGAGGGGTTCCCTCAATCATCAGGAGATTTTAATGGAAGCATTCACATACAATGGTTTATGTAGGGCACAGAGTGGGTGGGTACAGGCAGGCGTAGGGTGTGGTGATTGGCTCATGTGTTACCTAGGAGGTGTTTCCGTCTGTGGCAGCATGTTGAAATGATTTCACTGCTGCGCTTTTTAAGGGATGAGAGGTCTGGATGGTATATAATAAACAGTTTCTCTTTTAAGCATAGGTTGCATCTTTTATTATCACTGTTGTAAAGAATGCCTACCCCCAGACTAAACGACTCTGAAACCAATAAGGAATGTAACTGTCGCAAGAAACCTTATTGCTTTCTCAACGGGGGTGCTTACAAACATCAGTCGTTTACCAAGCAAAGGTAACACGCAAGGACATTAACACATCCGACACGTACTTTGGATTAACCAAAGGAGCGTTTAAAACCAGATGGAATAATCACAAGGCCTCCTTTAGAAACCAGACTTTACGGAATTCTACAGAACTCAGCAAGCACATTTGGAACCTCAAAGACAATAATGTTGAATACTCAACAACATGGCAAATTCTTGCATCCAGCACACCTTACAACAGTGGTAAGAAAAGATGCAACCCATGCTTAAAAGAGAAACTGTTCATTATATACCATCCAGACCTGTCATCCCTCAACAAGCGCAGTGAAATCATTTCAACATGCCGCCACAGACGGAAACACCTCCTAGGTAACACATGAGCCTTTCACCACACCCTACGCCTGCCTGTACCCACCCACTCTGTGCCCTATATAAACCATTGTATGTGAATGCTTCCAT
Source organism: Nerophis ophidion (assembly GCF_033978795.1). Classification (NCBI taxonomy): domain Eukaryota; kingdom Metazoa; phylum Chordata; class Actinopteri; order Syngnathiformes; family Syngnathidae; genus Nerophis; species Nerophis ophidion. The sequence goes on along the minus strand of NC_084624.1, from coordinate 17,613,489 downwards.
TAAAATCTCCTGATGATTGAGGAAACCCCTCATGAAACAGTTCTGTAGAGATGAAGTAGTCATATATATATATATATATATATATATATATATATATATGGGCTTCACGGTGGCAGAGGGGTTAGTGCGTCTGCCTCACAATACGAAGGTCCTGCAGTCCTGGGTTCAATTGCAGGCTGAGGATCTTTCTGTGTGGAGTTTGCATGTTCTCCCCGTGAATGCGTGGGTTCCCTCCGGGTAGTCCGGCTTCCTCCCACTTCCAAAGACATGCACATGGGGATAGGTTGATTGGCAACACTAAATTGGCCCTAAAATGTGAATGTGAGTGTGAATGTCTGTCTATCTGTGTTGGCCCTGCGATGAGGTGGCGACTTGTCCAGGGTGTACGCCGCCTTCCGCCCGATTGTAGCTGAGATAGGCGCCAGCGCCCCCCGCGACCCCGAAAGGGAATAAGTGGTAGAAAATGTGTGTATATATATATATATATATATATATATATATATATATATATATATATATATATATATATATATATATACACACACACACACACACACACATGTAGGTGTGGGAAAAATCACAAGACTACTTCATCTCTACAGAACTGTTTCATGAGGGGTTCCCTCAATCATCAGGAGATTTTCCTGATGATTGAGGGAACCGCTCATGAAACAGTTCTGTAGAGATGAAGTAGTCTTGTGATTTTTCCCACACATACATATTGCGCTCTACCACGGTATCGAGCACTATTGTCTGGATAATACAATCAAGACATATTCAAAGTAAATTGAGCAAATTGGCTATTTCTGGCAATTATTTTAAGTGTGTATCAAACTGGTAGCCCTTTGCATTAATCAGTACCCAAGAAGTAGCTCTTGGCTTCAAAAAGGTTGGTAACCCCTGCTCTGGATGCATGTTACAAAAGGTGCAGGTAACATCAATGTCCTTCTTGCTCACGCCAAATGTCATCCCCCCGGTGGAAAATTTGGCGTGACAGCCCCTGTCAGTCCCCGCTCACCAAAAAAAACCCACAGCGCAGGTGACCAAATCAAACGCACCTTCGCGAAACCAGGAAATGGGAGGTGTCACGTGACCGTGTTTACTTCAAATGAGCCCGAATAAACTTCTGCTTCGGAGCTACAAATGTTTCATCTTTGACGAGCGCGGCCGCGGACAGGTGAGCAGGTGAGTGTTTGTAAACATGTACACCGAGAATATGCCAATTGGAAGTTAACAAACATTTAAACTTAATATTTGTAGCTACGGTCGAATTAGAGGCATTCTTGTCGACAAAATTACAATTATGCTTGAATTTGGGCGGAAAATGGTGACTCGACCAATCTGTTTTGGTTACAATCTGCGTGGATGGGAGTCGTTTAGTTGGTCCTTTGTCCCCACTTTAGCCTCAAATATGCTGCTCTTTAGCAGCGCTAGCACGGTATCGTCACGGCGGCTACTTCCTGATCAAGGCGGAACAAGTTTGAGAAACATTGTGGTTATTTCATATTTACTCGGAGAAAGGCTCTCTGACATTTATATTTGGCGTAAGTATTTTTTTCCAAGCGACGCCCACAACACGAAACATAGCTTCGACGTAAAATGTCTCACACTACATACAAACCCCGTTTCCTTTTGAGTTGGGAAATTGTGTTAGATGTAAATATAAACGGAATACAATGATTTGCAAATTATTTTCAACGAATATTCTGTTGAATATGCCACAAAGACAACATATTTGATGTTCAAACTGATAAACATTTTGCCCACATTTGAGGTCCTCTCCAAGGTTTCTCATAGTCAGCATTGTCACTGGCGTCCCACTGGATGTGAATTCTCCCTGCCCACTGGGTGAGTTTTCCTTGCCCTTTTGTGGGTTCTTTCGAGGTTGTCGTAGTCGTAATGGTTTGTACAGTCCTTTGAGACATTTGTGATTTAGGGCTATATAAATAAACATTGATTGATTGATTGATTGAAGGATGTGCAAAACAGTAATCAAAGCAAAGGGTGGCTATTTTAAAGAAACTAGAATATTAAACATGTTGTCACTTATTACACCTTTTTTTGTCAAGTGCATAAGTGAAAACATGTGTAATATTCTAGTTTCTTTAAAATAGCCACCCTTTGCTCTGATTACTGTTTTGCACACTCTTGGCATTCTCTAGATGAGCTTCAAGCACACCTGTGAAGTCAAAACCATTTCAGATGACTACCTCTTGAAGCTCATCGAGAGAATGCCAAGAGTGTGCAAAGCAGTAATCAGAGCAAAAGTGGCTATTTTGAAGAAACTAGAATATAAAACATGTTTTCAGTTATGTCACCTTTTTTTTTGTTAAGTACATAACTCAACATGTGTTCATTCATAGTTGTGATGCCTTCAGTGACAATCTACAATGGTCATGAAAATAAAGAAAACGCATTGTGTCCAAAAATTTGGCCTGTACTGTATATATCTTTCTAAATTATGCCAGTTTTGACTGTATTACCAGTATACCGCCCAACCCTATTTATACTATTACAAAAATATATAAATCCCTACTAAACCAGAAACAAGAAAAACAGATCTAAAACAAGATTTTTTTTTTTAATATTCCGACAATAACCCGTTCTGTCAATGACTACAAACCACCACTACTGAGCATGCGCACTAACATTTCAAATATTTCAAAGACTTGACTTGAACGAAGTAGATATTGATGTAATTTTTGTGTGTTGGTATATTGGATTGGGTTTAGCATCTTTAGTTTACAAAATGTATCAAAGTGCCTCGGTCCGTGTACCTTCTGTTCATTCTATATCAAAATCTGAAATGCACATCAAAAAAAATCATTTCTAACCAATTTTTCTGTTTTCATTTCTGAAATAATAGTTGGACAACTAATTAATGAGACTTTTTTAAAACAACAATATGACTCCTGCTGAACAAAGCTGTTTACGTTATGCTAAAAACATGCTCAACACAAAGGAAAAGCTAAAATACTGCTTCCAGTTCAGTTTGTCATCAAACATAACCACGCATTTGTGCATTTTGGATGAACATTTTTTTCGATTTTTGTGTTTATCTGGAAAAACAAAAATCCATAAAAGAAAAACAGCACAAAATCCAATTTTATGGCAATATTTTAATGAAAATCATCCACTCTTTTCGTTTCAAAATCTGCCAGAAATGATAAAAATCGAAAAATGGCCTTCATTTTATTTTTTGATTTGTGTTTCAGAATTGGAAATAGAATGAACGTAACGCACACTGAGCTGTGTACCTTCGAATAATGCAAATCAAAAAACAAATTTCGGGCCATTTTTTATATTTGCATTTCTGAAGCCAAAGTTTAACTATTGAGTGACACTTTTGGCATGCTAAAAGCAAAGGAAAAGCTATAATACGGTTTTCGGTTCAATTTGTCATCACACATATTCATTTTTGCATTTTGGATGAACGTATATTCGATTTTTGTGTTTAACTGGAAAAATAAAAATCCATAAAAGGAAAACAGCACAAAATCCAATTTTATGGCAATATTTCAATGAAAATCAACCACTCTTTTTGTTTCAAAATCTGCCATAAATGATAAAATTCGAAAAATGGCCTTTATTTTATTTTTTGATTTGTGTTTCAGAGTTGGAAATAGAATGAACGCACACTGCAAATCCATCCATCCATCCATTTTCTACCGCTTATTCCCTTTCGGGGTCGCGGGGGGCGCTGGCGCCTATCTCAGCTACAATCGGGCGGAAGGCAGGGTACACCCTGGACAAGTCGCCACCTCATCGCAGGGCCAACACAGATAGACAACATTCACACTCACATTCACACACTAGGGCCAATTTAGTGTTGCCAATCAACTTATCCCCAGGTGCATGTCTATGGAAGTGGGAGGAAGCCGGAGCACCCAGAGGGAACCCACGCATTCACGGGGAGAACATGCAAACTCCACACAGAAAGATCCCGAGCCTGGATTTGAAACCAGGACTGCAGGACCTTCGTATTGTGAGGCAGACGCAATAATGCAAATCAAAAAACAAATTTCGGGCCATTTTTTATATTTGCATTTCTGAAACAAATGTTGAACAATTATTTAGTGACACTTTTAGCATGCTAAAAGAAAAGGAAAAGCTATGATACGGTTTTCGGTTCAATTTGTCATCCCACAAATTAATTTTTGCATTTTGGATGAACGTATATTCGATTTTCGTGTTTATCTGGAAAAATAAAAATCCATAAAAGGAAAACAGCACAAAATCCAATTTTAGTGGCAATATTTTAATGAAAATCCATACTTTGTTTCAAAATCTGCCATATATAAGAAAAATAGAAAATTGGCCCCCTATTTTGATTTGCGTTTAAGAATTGGAAATAGAATGAACAGAAGGTAGATGGACCCGCCCCCGCCTCTCATTTCATTTTCATCTATGCAAGTATCTGAACTTCTGAGATTAGAGAAATTCCAAAAGCTTGTTATCATTCTCTGGTCCTCAGCTGATAAAGATGAGCATCTTTCAAGACCGAGCACAACAACTGGTGGCTGCCTATGGTCGCACGTTGGAGCAGCAGATGGTGAAGCGAGGCTCCTACCTGGCGTGTGGAGACGAGGAGCTGTGGAAGCAGGTAGAAGCGTTGCTGAGGGAGGACAATGCTTCGCAAACACACTGCTTGGGTGTGGATGTTCTGAAGGTGATGGAGGAGTCACTGAAAACAAAGACTCCAAGAGCAGGCAGCGCCAAACAAGTAAGAGCAAGAGGAGGTCTGCAAGGTCTGAATAAAGCTTTTGAGGTTCTGGAACAAGCTGCTCTAAACCTCTACCTCGGACCCTGGAGGGAGGAGTACAAGGAAGTCAAGGTAGATGGTTGATTTCTTCCAATGTCTCCCATGACAAACGTATGTTTACCTGTCATGACTTGTACCGTCTCCAGATGTACTCGGGCATGTTCACACACTACATCAAACCCGTGCTGTCCGCCACACAAATCGAGAAACTTTTCGGTTTGCTGGGATATCAGTACTCGACGCGGCGGGAGCAGCTCCGGCTCCAGTCCCTCAGAGTCAGCCCGGACATTTTGGACAATCTTCTCCACCTGTCCTGCGCCTTCTTCCTGGCCCGCTGCGAGTGCCGCCTCCTCCTGGCAGCCCTGGAGAATGACGGCGGTGACGCCCAGTGGGAGCTGTGTGTGGTCAGAGAGAGGCAGCGGGGACACAGCCTCAAGGTATGTCGGAATTCCTTTTTCATCCTTTGGTGTGTCACAGGAGAAGACCACGTATAGTGTCTGTAAGGGGGAGATTAAAATTCAGGTTTAAACAGCAAGCACACCAATAAGAAACAATCTGACCTAAGTCTGCACAATTTGGGAAAAAAAAACAATTGCGATTTTCCTTTCCAAAATTACAATTTGATTTGCGGTTTTTAGATTTTTTACATAAACACGCGTAAAACTGCAAAAATAAAGATTGAAGGAAGACATGTTACTTTTAGACCGGGGTGTCAAACTCATTTTAGCTCAAGGACCGCTTGGAGGAAAATCTGTGTTCACACGCAGGCCGGACTATTAAAATAATGGCATTAAAACTAAAGAATAAAGACGGACTTCAGATTGTTTTCTTTTCTTACTTTGGCCCCAAAAAAAACAAACACATTATGAAAATTTTACAATAAAAATATAGAAAAAATACCGGCATCTGTAAAGTTTAGATCCATGTAGGAAAGAAGAAAGTGAATACATTTACATAAAAATGTGTTTTCTTTTGTATTAAATTTTATATGAATCAACGTTTGACAACTTTTTTCCAAAACACAATGAAGAATGTGAGATTATAACAGGATAATGCATACGTTTCTCATTTGGAACGGTTCCAAAAGGTGGGACCCCATCTTTATGACTTAATGGGGTCCCTGGGACCGCATTTGACTTCTGGCAACAAATGTTACAGAATGTAAATTACGTATTGTTGCCGGTTTTGGGATGCATTTTAAAGTGATTTAGAGGCAGAATGGATTGAGCCCATTAGCACCAACGCACGGGGACAAATGTACAGTCCACACAGCTATGTCCAAACAGAAGTAGCACATGGCGTAAAATTAGTCATTGACTGTAGTAATGTCAAAAGATTTAGGGTAGTTTCCACTGGTTTGAACAAGAAAAGAGAAGTTCCGGCTGGATATAGTCGGACTCACCTCGACGCACAGCAAGGGCTCTGGAACCAGTTCTCTCGAGAGGGACTGGACCCTCTTCCACTCTGGCGTTGCCGGCAGTGAGAGGCGACGGGCTGGGGTGGCAATTCTGGTTGCCCCCCGGCTCAAAGCCTGTACGTTTGAGTTCAACCCAGTGGACGAGAGGGTAGCTTCCCTTCGCCTTCGGGTGGGGGGACGGGTCCTGACTGTTGTTTGTGCTTACGCACCAAACGGCAGTTCAGAGTACCCACCCTTTTTGGGTACACTCGAGGGAGTACTGGAAAGTGCTCCTCCGGGTGATTCCCTTGTCCTACTGGGAGACTTCAACGCTCATGTTGGCAACGACAGTGAAACCTGGAGAGGCGTGATTGGGAAGAATGGTCGCCCGGATCTAAACCCGAGTGGTGTTTTGTTATTGGACTTTTGTGCTCGTCACGGATTGTCCATAACAAACACCATGTTCAAACATAAGGGTGTCCATATGTGCACTTGGCACCAGGACACCCTAGGCCGCAGTTCCATGATCGACTTTGTAGTTGTGTCATCGGATTTGCGGCCTCATGTTTTGGACACTCGGGTGAAGAGAGGGGCGGAGCTTTCTACCGATCACCACCTGGTGGTGAGTTGGCTGCGATGGTGGGGGAGGATGCCGGACAGACCTGGCAGGCCCAAGCGCATTGTGAGGGTCTGCTGGGAACGTCTGGCAGAGTCTCCTGTCAGAGAGAGTTTCAATTCACACCTCCGGGAGAACTTTGAACATGTCACGAGGGAGGTGCGGGACATTGAGTCCGAGTGGACCATGTTCCGAACCTCTATTGTCGAGGCGGCTGATTGGAGCTGTGGCCGCAAGGTTGTTGGTGCCTGTCGTGGCGGTAATCCCAGAACCCGTTGGTGGACACCAGCAGTGAGGGATGCCGTCAAGCTGAAGAAGGAGTCCTATCGGGTTCTTTTGGCTCATAGGACTCCGGAGGCAGTGGACGGGTACCGACGGGCCAAGCGGTGTGCAGCTTTAGCGGTCGCGGAGGCAAAAACTCGGACATGGGAAGAGTTCGGGGAAGCCATGGAAAACGACTTCCGGACGGCTTCGAAGCGATTCTGGACCACCATACGGCGCCTCAGGAAGGGGAAGCAGTGCACTATCAACACCGTGTATGGTGCGGATGGTGTTCTGCTGACTTCGACTGCGGATGTTGTGGATCGGTGGAGGGAATACTTCGAAGACCTCCTCAATCCCACCAACACGTCTTTCTTTGAGGAAGCGGTGCCTGGGGAATCTGTAGTGGACTCTCCTATTTCTGGGGCTGAGGTCGCTGAGGTAGTTAAAAAGCTCCTCGGCGGCAAGGCCCCGGGGGTGGATGAGATCCGCCCGGAGTTCCTTAAGGCTCTGGATGCTGTGGGGCTGTCTTGGTTGACAAGACTCTGCAGCATCGCGTGGACATCGGGGGCGGTACCTCTGGATTGGCAGACCGGGGTGGTGGTCCCTCTCTTTAAGAAGGGGGACCGGAGGGTGTGTTCCAACTATCGTGGGATCACACTCCTCAGCCTTCCCGGTAAGGTTTATTCAGGTGTACTGGAGAGGAGGCTTCGCCGGATAGTCGAACCTCGGATTCAGGAGGAACAGTGTGGTTTTCGTCCTGGTCGTGGAACTGTGGACCAGCTCTATACTCTCGGCAGGGTTCTTGAGGGTGCATGGGAGTTTGCCCAACCAGTCTACATGTGCTTTGTGGACTTGGAGAAGGCATTCGACCGTGTCCCTCGGGAAGTCCTGTGGGGAGTGCTCAGAGAGTATGGGGTATCGGAATGTCTTATTGTGGCAGTCCGCTCCCTGTATGATCAGTGTCAGAGCTTGGTCCGCATTGCTGGCAGTAAGTCGGACACGTTTCCAGTGAAGGTTGGACTCCGCCAAGGCTGTCCTTTGTCACCGATTCTGTTCATAACTTTTATGGACAGAATTTCTAGGCGCAGTCAAGGCGTTGAGGGGTTCCGGTTTGGTGGCCACGGGATTAGGTCTCTGCTTTTTGCAGATGATGTAGTCCTGATGGCTTCATCTGGCCGGGATCTTCAGCTCTCACTGGATCGGTTCGCAGCCGAGTGTGAAGCGACCGGAATGAGAATCAGCACCTCCAAGTCCGAGTCCATGGTTCTCGCCCGGAAAAGGGTGGAGTGCCATCTCCGGGTTGGGGAGGAGACCCTGCCCCAAGTGGAGGAGTTCAAGTACCTAGGAGTCTTGTTCACGAGTGGGGGAAGAGTGGATCGTGAGATCGACAGGCGGATCGGTGCGGCGTCTTCAGTAATGCGGACGTTGTATCGATCCGTTGTGGTGAAGAAGGAGCTGAGCCGGAAGGCAAAGCTCTCAATTTACCGGTCGATCTACGTTCCCATCCTCACCTATGGTCATGAGCTTTGGGTCATGACCGAAAGGATAAGATCACGGGTACAAGCGGCCGAAATGAGTTTCCTCCGCCGGGTGGCGGGGCTCTCCCTTAGAGATAGGGTGAGAAGCTCTGCCATCCGGGAGGAGCTCAACGTAAAGCCGCTGCTCCTCCACATCGAGAGGAGCCAGATGAGGTGGTTCGGGCATCTGGTCAGGATGCCACCCGAACGCCTCCCTAGGGATGTGTTTAGGGCACGTCCAGCTGGTAGGAGGCCACGGGGAAGACCCAGGACACGTTGGAAAGACTATGTCTCCCGGCTGGCCTGGGAACGCCTCGGGATCCCCCGGGAAGAGCTAGACGAAGTGGCTGGAGATAGGGAAGTCTGGGCTTCCCTGCTTAGGCTGCTGCCCCCGCGACCCGACCTCGGATAAGCGGAAGATGATGGATGGATGGATGGATGGATGAACAAGAAATGTTTTAATTAGTTAAAATACCTTTTTCTTCAAATTTCTCTCCTTACTTTTGCCGGGTGTTGCGCTTCTGATAGGCGATTAAGATGCATGTTTTTTTTTTTTAAATAAAGTAATGAGAAACGTTTTAATGATATTTGAGCTGTTTGTCAAACCTGTTATAGCCAATAGTACGTAGATAATAGACTATATACATACAGTGCATCCCATCACTTTTATAAAAAAGCTGAACCACAGTTTGAGCTCCTCAGGTCTGGTGCAGTGCCAATAACCGATCAAACTTGGCTAAAAAAAAGCAGGGGCGTCAAACTCGTTTTCATTGAGGGGCATGTGTATGTCTGCCCCGAGTAGTAAATATACCGCACATCGATATACTGTAAATGTATATGGATTCGCGTCATTTACATAATTGCCTTTTGGAGTTGGCAGAGTTGTTTAGAAGCGACATCGAGGAAGAAGATTTCATGGGATTTATTGATTAGGAGTGACAGATTGTTTGGTAAACGTATAGCATGATCTATATGTTATAGTTATTTGAATGACTCTTACCATAATATGTTACGTTAACATACAAGGCACCTTCTCAGTTGGTTATTTATGCCTCATATAACGTACACTTATTCAGCCTGTTGTTCACTATTCTTTATTTATTTTAAATTGCCTTTCAAATGTCTATTCTTGCTGTTGGGTTTTATCAAATAAATTTCCCCAAAAAATGCGACGTATATGTTTTTTTTCCTTCTTTATTGTGCATTTTCGGCCGGAGCGACTTATAGTCCGAAAAATACAGTATACGTCGCACTGCAGTATAAGTCGCATTTTTGGGGGAAATTTATTTGATAAAATCCAACACCAAGAATTGACATTTGAAAGGCAATTTAAAATAAATGAAGAATAGTGAACAGGCTGAATAAGTGTATGTTATATGACGCATAAATAACCAACTGAGAAGGTGCCTGGTATGTTAATGTAACATATTATGGTAAGAGTCATTCAAATAACTATAACATATAGAACATGCTATATGTTTACCAAACAATCTCATTCCTAATCGATAAATCCGATGAAATCTTCTTCCTCGATGTCTCTTCTAAACAACTCTGCCAACTCCGAAGGTATGCGCCGCTTCCTCTTGTCGTTTTCTGCTGCATATTTCACTACGTCCAGCTTGTAATCTGCAGTACATGATTTCTTTTTCGGTGCCATATTTGTTCAGCCCTTCTCAGTTTTTATAAGTTACCGCCAACGATGAAATGATCCATTTTAACAGCTACGACAGTAGCATATAGCAGTCAGCATTCCATGACCCAAAATGCACTTCTGCCATGACCCTCCCCTGCCGAATTCTTATTGGTTGACGTGTGTTTGACGATTGCTGATATTGACTTCGTTTCTTCCGCGAATGAGAAATAATTGATATATTATGGTAATGTGTTAATAATTTCACACATAATTCGCTCCGCAGTATATGTCGCACCCCCGGCCAAACTATGAGAAAAACTGAGACTTATAGTCCGAAAATAACGGTATTTGTCCAATCAGCCAGAGCCAGGCAGAAAGAGAAATATCCCACAAACGGGACATACAAAGGTTTTTCAAAAAAAGTATTTACAACTGCTGGAAGTAACAATCAGCTCCAGCTAACAGTCCCATGTAGTTAATGAACCAGGTGCTCCCCATTTGGATAAACAAAAACCTGGCTAGCAAACCAAAGTCAAATTGATAGCAGGATGGTGACTGATTTCTGTCACTTGTTTTAACTTTGAAAAGAGAGCCGACCTCATTCTACTACTGTGTGGAACAATTTCCCTTGTGGATCAATAAAGTTTGTCTAAGTCTAAGTATGATTATCATTAGAAAAGATGTTACAATAATAACAAATCACTCCACCACGATTTTGCAAGTGCTTAAAGGCCTACTGAAACCCACAACTACCGACCACACAGTCTGATAGTTTATATATCAATGATGAAATATTAACATTGCAACACATGCCAATACGGCTGCTTTAGTTTACTAAATTGCAATTTTAAATTTCCCACAAGTTTCTTGTTGAAAACGTTGCGAAATGATGACACGTGCGCGTGACGTCACGGACTGTAAGGAAATATTAGCGCTGCACCAAACACGGCTAAAAGTCGTCTCTGTTCATGATGTAATTACACAGTATTTTGGACGTCTGTGTTGCTGAATCTTTTGCAATATGTTCATTTAATAATGGAGACTATAAATAACATTGCTGTTGGGGGAAAGCGGTGGATTGTAGCTGTCTTTAGCACCGAGACACAGCCGGTGTTTCTTTGTTTGTTGTGAAGCTTTTACACAGAGCGGTCAAGCAAACATGTTTTCTCTACGTCAACCAGCATGTTTTTGGATGGGGAAATTGTGATATATATCTTACCGGAGAAATCATTGGATTATTTGTCGTCCTGCAGCAGCCGTTTAAAAGGCAGCTGTGAGCTTGGCTCCTCGGCGTCTCTCTGAGACACTTTGTGTTCACCGCAGCCATCCGACCTCGAGGTATGCCTTTATAATCTTTAAAATCTCACTAAAACACTATTAAAACAATAAGTAGATAAGGGATCGTCCAGAATTATCCTAGTAAATGTGTCTAATTACATCTGAAACGCTCACACTTCCGCCGCTTTTTTTTTTGTAGTCCTTCACTATCAATATTAGGGATGATGTTTCATATTATCGAATCCTCTTATCGAACCGATTCCTTATCGATTCTCTTATCGAGTCCAGATAGGTTGTTATAGATGGTAAAAAATTATAATATTTGATTTAACAAAAGCTCACTTTTATTATATAAGAAAAAAATAAAATCTAATAAATATTGACTGTTACCCCCCTAAAAAATATATATATATATATATTGACTATTGTTACCCAAAGTATATTAAGTGGGATTTTTCAGAAAAACAAATATATACAGTAACACAAAAACAACCTGTCTCTGTGATCACTATGGGTCTATAAATGATACTATAGTGTTAAATAAAATCAGACCCTTGGGCACAAAACTAAAAATAATAAATAAGTGCACTTCTGCTACTATTTGACATAACTGTTTGTTATGATGCTTTGAGATTTTTGCACTTTATTGAAAGAAAATTCTATGAAGAGAAAAGTTGTTTGCAAATGTGGTCAAAATGCTAAAATATGAAAAGTTAAAGCTAAAAAAAGAAATAGGCTTTATTTAGTTATTTCTTTATGAGCTAGGGAATATAAGGCGGGCGGTATAGCTCGGTGGGTAGAGTGGCCGTGCCAGCAACTTGAGGGTTGCAGGTTCAATACCCGCTTCTGCCATCCTAGTTACTGCCGTTGTGTCCTTGGGCAAGACACTTTACCCACCTGCTCCCAGTGCCACCCACACTGGTTTAAATGTAACTTAGATATTTGGTTTCACTATGTAAAGCGCTTTGAGTCATTAGAGAAAAAACGCTATATAAATATATTTCACTATAACAACTACACTACCCAGCATGCAACGGGAGTGACGAGCATGCGCGGTAGCCCCGAAAAGTGTTGTTTCATGTCACCCAGCAGTAAACGTCAAGAACTCAGCCAACACGCCTGATCTGCATTATTTATAATTAGACTGACAGCACAAATACAGTGTGATTTTGCTTTGTTTACAAGGAAAAAAAAACAAAAGTTAAAGGGAGATATGTTGTGTGTATATATACATATATATATATATATATATATATATATATACATATATATATATATATATATATATATATATATATATATATATATATATATATATATATATATATATATATATATATATATATATATGTATGTATGTATGTGCTGCGGTTTCTTTAATAATGTTGCGACAGCTGCCGTAAAGGAGGAGCGTTGCTAGCCTGGTTGGTATGTTTCCGGTTGGTCGTAAAAGTGTTGGTCATGTGTTTTGTACCCTGCTCAAATCTCTCAGTAAAGTTATTCATTGGATTATGTCTTTTGTTTTGAACTTTTATTACACCTTGGAGCGCTTTTTTCCCGTCCGTTGTTTTCCTGCTTTCGCTATCTGCGCCTAATGACTGAGCTACTTGACGTCTTTTTTTGTGATGTCTCACGAAGCATTTCTGGTCGGGACGGATTCGAATAAAGAACCAACTCTTTTTCTTTACTATAGTGCAGGGGTCGGCAACCCAAAATGTTGAAAGAGCCATATTGGACCAAAAATACAAAAACAAATCCGTCTGGAGCCGTAAAAAATTAAAAGCCATATTACATACAGATACTGTGTAATGAGATATAAATTGAATTATGAGGACTTAAAGGAAACTAAATGAGCTCAAATATAGCTACAAATGAGGCATAATGATGCAATATGTACATACAACTAGCCTAAATAACATGTTAGCATCTATTAGCTTGCATTCATGCAGTGACCAAATATGTCTGATTAGCACTCCACACAAGTCAATAACATCAACAAAACTCACCTTTGTGCATTCATGCACAGCATTATAAGTTTGGTGGACAAAATGAGACAGAAAAAGAAGTGGCATAAATCACGTCTTAGACGGTCGGAGACAGTTATACGTTTAAACCAGTGGTTCTTAACCTGGGTTCGATCAAACCTTAGGGTTTCGGTGAGTCGGCCTCGGTTGTTTGGCGGTGGTCAAACCACACCTGACTCAATCTTGTAAATACAAACTTCTCCCTATCGGCGTATTACGGGTACGGCAACAGCTGACTGGTTTTTGCAGGTCTGTGATTGGTTGTGGGTTTATGCACTGTGTTGGTTTTGTTGTTTGAACAAGGTTCATGCGCGGTTCATTTTGTGCACCAGTAAAAAAAACTTTAGTATGGGGAACATATTCTCCATTAATTAGTTGCCTATTAATATACAAATTAGTAACATATTGGCTCTTAACTACTCATTATTAAGTACTTATTAATGCATTATTCGGCATGGCCTTATTATAACCGTAACCCTGATCCTAACCCAATAACCCTAGTCTTTGTTACTTAGAATATGTTCCCCATACTAAAAGTGTTACCAAAAACTTTGTCTTGAATTAAAAAAATTTTTTTTTTTAATTTTTCACTAAAGTAGGTTTGGGTGAATGTGTATATGAAACTGGTGGGGTTCAGTACATCCAACAAGGTTAAGAACCACTGATGTAAACAAACTACGGTGAATTCAAGGACCGCCAAAATTAGTAGGACAAAACTCGAATCAGTGAAGCATGTTTAATATAAACAGTGTGCTTTATAGCAATTAGGGAGTTTTGTGTCATGTTTGTCCTCCGAAAGAAACCATATTAAAACAAAAAGTATGTTTTCCCGGCCCTGTGATGAGGTGGCGACTTGTCTAGAGTGTACATCGCCTTCCGCCCGATTGTAGCTGAGATAGGCACTAGCGCCCCCTGCGACCCAAAAGGGAATAAGCGGTAGAAAATGGATGGATGGATGGATGGATGGATGTTTTTTCCCCTCATCATTTGCATATTTCATATATTTTTGAAAAAGCTCCAGAGAGCCACTAGGGCGGCGCTAAAGAGCCGCCAGGGCCGCGGGTGGCCGACCTCTGCTGTAGTGGTCTCGATAACGGGTACCGGTTATCAAAAAGGGGTTAGAGTCCGAGGACTCTGCTCTTTTCTTATCGAACAACTGGGAAAACCGGTTTGGAGTATCATCCCTAATCAATATCCTAATTATCCCTAATCAATATCCTAATTCACAAATCTTTCATCCTCGCTCAAATTAATGGGGAAATTGTCGCTTTTTCGGTCAGAATTGCTCTTACTGCTGGTGGCTCCCATTAAAAACAAAGTGAATATGTGTGGAGCCCTGCAACTCGTGACGTCACGCGCACATACTTCCGGTAAAGGTAGGGCTTTTCTATTAGCGACCAAAAGTTGCGAACTTTATCGTCGATGTTCTCTACTAAATCCTTTCAGCAAAAATATGGCAATATCGCAAAATGATCAAGTATGACACAGAATGGACCTGCTATCCCCGTTTAAATTAGAAAATCTCATTTCAGTAGGTCTTTAAATTTTTTCTGCCAGCGCTTGACACGTTAGTTTGCGTCATGTAAATCTCTTGGAGGCAAAGCCCCCCCCCCCCCCCCGTTCTTAAAACCTAGTAGAGATGCGCGGATATGCAATTATATTATCCGCAACCGCATCACCAAAAGTCGTCATCCACCCGCCGCAATTATATTATCCGCAACCGCATCACCAAAAGTCGTCATCCACCCGCCGTCCACCCGAACCAACATTTTATCAGAACCGCAACCGCCTGCCCGTTGAAATACATCAGAGCTCGGCCACCTTTACCACTCAAAGAGCTATTTAAACCCGTTTCACAGAGTAAAGAAGAAAATGGGAGCCGCTAACGTTCTCGCGGATATCCAATGGTGTTCATCCTGATGACAATAATAAGGCCGTGCTGTGAAGCCATTGCTTTTGACACCTTCAACAACATGTACAAACCGTGTACAACATGTTGTAGGTGGCTTCCGCAATCATACGTACAAGATTGAAAGGCATACTGGGTGATACAGAGTACACTGATGGATGTGATACAAACAATTTTAACACTCTTACTAATATGCACCACGCTGTGAAGCCACAGCAAACAATAATGACAAAGACATTTCAGGAGAACATCCTCACAGTAACAACATAAACGCAACACAACAAATACCCAGAATCCTTTGCATCCGTGAAACTCCCTGAATATATTTTACCCCCCGCGCCCCCAAACCCGCCCACCTTACCGACGCACGGGGGGATTGTGGGGTTTGCTGCTAGCGAGGTGTATAAAATAGTCAGGAAGTATCATGGATGCAAAGGATTCTGGATATTTGTTGTGTTGCGTTTCTGTGAGGATGTTCTCCCGAAATGTGTTTGTCATTCTTGTTTGGTGTGGCTTCACAGCGTGGCGCATATTACTAAGAGTGTTAAAATGGTTTATATCACAACCATTAGTGTACTCTGTGTCACCCAGTATGCCTTGCAGTCGTGTGCGTGTGTAAGCCACACACAACATGTTGCTGGACTGCCGAGCAGATCGTACCTGCTGTAGAAGGCGACAAAGGGGTGACTGCCGGCAGTCATTCTAGAGAATGTTTGCGTCTCCTATTGTCGTCTTCGCTTTGTGACACGGGTCCTAAATGGCTCTTTGAATGGTAAAGGATACCGATCCCTGAACCATGTATATCAAATATTTCCGAATGGTTCAACCGCCACCGGCCCGGATCTAATTAAAATCTATTTTTTCGTCACGTCACCCGCCCGACCCGCGGTTTATGCGAGGACGAGACCGCAAACCGCGCATCTCTAGTGACCCCGCCGATGCTCGCGACTTAAAGCATAACAAAAAGCGGACGGTATCTAAAATTACTCTTAAATTGTACTTTTATTGTCCTCCTGGCGAGTTCTAGTTATGCATTGGAAGATAAAAATGATGTCCCGACGGTTCATTTTCTTCCTCCAGGTTGCGCTGGACAACACAAAGAGGATGATGGGAGTCAAGCAGCCGCTGATGGAGTCTGATGCAGAGTCCGAAGTGGATCTGTACACAGACGAGCAGGTTAACCAGGGCCAGAGGGTGCTGGTTGTCCGCGATGACGACAGTTCGCAAAAGCCGGCGTGGGACGTCGGCAACAGCGGATCTTTGTCCTTCCAAGCCGCGGGAGATCGATCTTGCGTTTCAGCACTCAAATGCCAGCTCAGCAGTAAGTTCGAAGCAGAAGCAGGCGGCGGCTCCTTAGTTAGTGTGAGGCGACACTTGTCTGCTGGTGAGGAGTCTGTTGATGCAGAGTTCCAACCCCGCAGTCTACAAGTTGGTATGACCGAGGCGGAGAGGGGCAACATTTGCAGTTGCCTCCGATCCCCTCGCTTCTACCTCAACGAGTGCATTGAGTGCAACGCTCACCATGACGCCTCCTGTGCTGTGCTCCGGCGTTGCTCCCAAGCAGGCCACCAGCTGCGGCCCTTTGTCACCATAAAGGAATCGACCGCGCCTCCAAGCCACAACACCAGAACCCCAGAGCTAGTCTTCAGCGGCAGCAGTGCCGACATGGCGGCTTTATCTCTGAGCGACAAGCCCAAGTCTCTGAGCATCACCCCTCTTCCTATCAGCTACCACGATTGCTGCAACGGCAGCACCCGCGACCCTGCGGTCGCATGTCTCACCTGCCGTCTTTTCCACAAAGCGTCTTGCAAAGACGTCAACTCGTGCCAAACTCAGCACTCGCTGAAACATCTGGGTCTGTGCGCCTGTGGGAGAACGTGCTCCAGGAAGCCAATGGTTCTGTGCTGTTACTGCGGGAACGAGTTCTGTAAAGACTGCTGGTACTTAAATCCTTGCATCTGCACCTGCGGCCAAACGTTGGAACCGTCGTCGTCTGTGTGATTAGTTTTAAACAGCTTTGGTATTGTGCCTTCAATGCCCTTAAATGTTGCCTTTTTTTTCGAAAAAACAAATGCAGTGTGATGTTATTTTATGTTTATACTTACATTTTTAACACAACTGAAGTCTTTGAATGGACTTTTTTTAAATATATATAAAACTGTTGGGATGTCTGCTTAGTCACAGTTTGTAAAATGTCTTGTTCTCGTCTGAAAACAAGTTAATTGTATTAAATGCAAAGTTTAAATGGGAAACTACTTGATTATATGTTTAATAAAATCACAAGCACATACAGTATAAAATATCTGAAATTGCCTGTTAGTCCAGTCACACCAAGGCTGCATCTCAAATGAGATGCAGCCTTGTGATCAAAAGTATTCAACCCCCACACAATTTTGGTGTTTTAGCAAGTAGGACATTTATTCCGTATTTTGTTTATAGTCATATCAAATAAAAATGCATTAAATAGACAAATGCAACTTGAATTACATTATATTTTGTAACATACCAAACAGTGTCATTTCTCTTAATATCTCATTGACAAAATTATTCAACCCCTTGAAGATCATAACTCTTAAGAACAGAATTTGAACAAGGTCTTTTCAATCAGGTGTTGAAAACACCTGTAGATGTCATTAGAACCATAACGAGCAACAATTAAACTGATTGAAAAAGACTGTGACGCTCAGCTTCTTGTAGATGGTCAATGGTGTATTTGCAACATGGTGAAGTCCAGGGAGTGGTCAAAGAAGTCAAGAGAGGAGGTAATTTCTGTTCATAAGAAAGGATATGGATATAAGAAAATAGCAAAGACATTACACATTCCAAGAGACACAGTTGGAAGCATAATTTGCAAGTTTAAAGCTAAAGGCAGAGTGGAAAGAGGATGCTGTCCGGTATTTGAAACGTACAGTGGTGAAAAACCCCCGGGTAACAGCTGATGAACTACAACAGGACATTGCAGAGGGGGGAACGCAGGTTTCGTCCCAGACAATAAGGCGCGCACTACGAGATGAAGGCCTCCATGCCAGAACTCTCAGGCGCACCCCACTTCTGACTACCAGGCACAAGAAAAATAGACTCCAGTATGCCAAAAATAATCTGGACAAACCCCAAAGGTTGTGGGAAACCTTGGAACTCTTTGGGCCTATGAATCAACGTTATGTCTGGAGGAGAAAAAAATGAAGCTTACAAAGAGAAGAACACCTTGCCTACTGTTAAACATGGTGGGGGGGTCAATCATGCTCTGGGACTGTTTCTCTGCCTCAGGTACCGGGAATCTCCAGCGCGTTCAAGGCATTATGAATTCTATTTCCTACCAGGATATATTATCTGCAAATGTCATGAAGTCAGTGACGAAGCTGAGGCTTGGGAGACGTTGGACCTTCCAACAGGACAACGATCCCAAGCATACCTCCAAATCAACATCAGAGTGGTTGCAGAAGAAGGGCTGGAAGACTCTGGAGTGGCCTTCACAGTCGCCAGACCTAAATCCTATAGAAAAGCTGTGGTGGGACTTGAAGAAGGCAGTTGCAGCACGCAAGCCCAAGAATTGGAATGAACTGGAGGCCTTTGCCCAAGAGGAATGGGCTAAAATACCTGTAGATGGTTGCAAGAAGCTTGTGTCCGGTTATGTATCACGTTTGAAGGATGTCATTACTGCCAAAGGGTGTTCTACTAAGTATTAAAGATGCATGTAACTCGGGGGTTGAATCATTTTGTCACTGAAATATTAAGAAAAATTTCCTTTTTTGGTATTTTGTAAAATACAGTTACAATTTAAGTTGCATTTGTCTATTTCACACATCTTTATTTGATATGACTATAAACAAAATACGGAATAAATGTCCAACTTGCTAAAACACCAAAATTGTGTGGGGGTTGAATAATTTTGATCACAACTGTATCAGTACACTTCAATAAGTATACTGTGCTGTGTATTCAGGGCTGGAATGGTTTGGAACTTTTCAGTTTGTGGTCACAATATCTGGTTCAGTATGCTTTGTTTTTAACTGCCCACAATACCATCAATCCACCATTAGCATTGTGTTTAATCAATGATGTCATGTATAGTTACACAGCTGCCAACATTTGGTGTTCGCAATCCAGTAGATCTGCTTCATGCATTTTTGTCTAAGCTTCATACTTAGAAAATATTTAAAGTGTTGTGCTGTTGAGACTGTAAGGATAGATTGCAGATGTTCCTTTGTGAGATGGTTCCTGCGCTGATTTTAAAGATAATATACACATTATTTCACAATCTAACAGTGGTGGGCCGTGCGTTGCTCACCTAGGCTTTCAGTGATGTCCTATTTAGTCTGACGTCACCTCTCAAAATACCGTAATTTATGTCACCGCATGGACATGGCTGGAGATACTATACAGCAGGGGTCACCAACCTTTTTGAAACCAAGAGCTACTTCTTGGGTGCTGATTAATGCAAAGGGCTACCAGTTTGATACACACTTAAAAAAATGTTAGAAATAGCCAATTTGCTCAATTTATCTTTAATAAATACATCTATATACCGGTATTTATAAAAAAAATTGGTATTTCTGTCAATCATTCTGTCGTACATTTAATTTTTTTCCTTTTACGGAAGGTTTTTTGTAGAGAATAAAAGATGAAAAAAAAAACCACTTAATTGAACGGTTTAAAAGAGGAGAAAACAGGGAAAAAAAATCAAATTAAATTGTGAATCATTGTTTATCTTTAATTTCGAACCTTTGAAATTCAACCAAAAAAAAGAATAGAAAAACTAGCTAATTCGAATCTTTTTGAAAAAATTTAAAAAATAATTTATGGAACATAATTAGTAATTTTTCCTGATTAAGATTAATTTTAGAATTTTGATGACATGGTTAAAATCCAATTTGCATTTTGTTAGAATATATAACAAAGTGGACCAAGCTATATTTCTAACAAAGACAAATTATTATTTCTTCTAGATTTTTCAGAACAAAAATTTTAAAAGAAATTCAAAAGACTTGGAAATAAGATTTAAATTGGATTCTAAAGATTTTCTAGATTTGCCAGAATAATTTTTTGGAATTTTAATCATAATAAGTTTGAAGAAATATTTCACAAATATCCTTTGTCGAAAAAACAGATGGTAAAATGAAGAATTAAATTAAAATGTATTTATTATTCTTTACAATAAAAAAAACAAATTTACTTGAACATTGATTTAAATTGTCAGGAAAGAAGAGGCAGGAATTTAAAAGGTAAAAAAGGTATATGTGTTTGAAAATCCTGAAATCTTTAAGGTATTTTTTCTCTAAAATTGTCTTTCTGAAAGTTATAAGAAGCAAAGTAAAAAAATAAATAATTTTTTTTTAAACAAGTGAAGATCAAGTCTTTAAAATATTTTCTTGGATTTTCAAATTCTACTTGAGTTTTGTCTCTCTTAGAATTAAAAATGTCGAGCAAAGCGAGACCAGCTTGCTAGTAAATAAATAAAATGTAAAAAATAGAGGCAGCTCACTGGTAATTGCTGCTATTTGAGCTATTTTTAGAACAGGCCAGCGGGCGACATCTGGTCCTTACGGGCGACATGGTGCCCACGGGCACCGCGTTGGTGACCCCTGCTATACAGAAACACAATTGCACGCTACTGGGCATTGAACCCACTCAACAGTATACAAAACGGTCTAGTTTTTGGCGCATTTAACATTCCATAAACCCGCTTCGGCAATTAAAACATATCTTATGTGGTGCTGTCAAAATGAAAAGGAATGTATAAAACAAATCAACTCGCAATTTATAGCACCCATTCTACGCCGTATAAGCCAGTGATACAGTCGTGGTCAGTAGTTGGTCGTGTGAAAGTTGCGGGCAAACCATTTTACTTTCGCTTCCGGTGTTGGCCGACCTCGTCTTACAAGATGTAGTTTCTCTACAATATCCTTCTTGAAAATGCCCTTGCAAATATATATCTGCCACCTAATCAACATTTTGCACTCCTTAGGTGAGTTTTCTATGGCTCCGGTGCCACGTCCTGTTTTTGCAACTTGTGATTGGATACTCACTTGTGAGTCCAAAGTGAGTACCCAATCACGGCGTAAAGCCAGCTAGAAGGCCTTACTGACAACTCGTGATTGGATTGGCTGTGGCAATTGTCTATCAACTGTATGTGCCAGTTTACTTAAAATGCACATATGCTTGCATTGTTGATTCTGAAGGCCTTGGGCAGATTTGGTACAGCATGGCAACATAAGCTAGCTGAATCCTGATTGGATACAAACTCTAAACCTAAAAACAACAGGAGCATAATATGACATGAAGAGAATATGAATACTTTTAAATATTTAGGGAAAATAAATTCCAAAAATACTTTTATCTTTAATTATGATCATGATTTTTAGTCATGTTAGGCCAGGGCCCTGACGGCACACCACTAACATCTGATATATCACATATTGATGAACAAAGTTGTTATGTGCCAGTCATCTGTGGTAGATTTTTCTGGATGGGAAACAAAAATGTGCACAACAGCCAGTGAGTGTGTTTTTATGCCAAACATATTTTGTGTTAGAGGAACATTTTTTAAAACCGCTGTGGAGGAAATAAGCACTTAAAAAACAAAATACCCTTTGTTGTTAATTCCTGCTTTAGAGTTGTATATTCTGACAGTTTGAGTCATTGAATGTGTGCACTTTGATACAGTTGTATATGTTTTCATAAAGTGATTGTTGATCGACCACCTCTTCGTCATCTTTTGGACTTTCAGGCCAAAGCTACAATATTTTATGCCAGACAAAAAAAAACACCGCGATCGGGGAGATTTGTAACTTCAAAGAAGGGAAATATCCAGAGAATCCTAAAGAGTTGTCAGGTTTGCAAAAGTGCTGCCATACAACAGAACAAAACAATGTGTCTAAGTGTAAATTTAGGGTAAAAGCAGGAAGTAATCTTGACTCTAGTAATTTATGAATGGTGTCACCATTTAGTGTACCAGCACTCGAAAAGTCAAAGTCTGAATTTTTTATAAGTGTCACCATCTACTAGGGGTGCAACGATACACAAAAATTTCGGTTCGGTACGTACCTTGGTTTTTTAGAGGTCACAGTTCTGTTGATTTTCGGTACAGTAAGAAAACAACAAAATATTATTTTTTGGGGTTATTTAACAAAATTTGCAAAATCTTCCACCAAAATATTTTTCTTAGTGGAATATTTGATGTAAAGTAATCAGAACCTTGGATAGGTCAATAATTCATAATAACATTGATTTTGATTCAATATTATGTTTTGAGCAATGACAGTTTGAAAGAAAAAAAAACAGCTTTGTTTTATTAGTGAACATTGCAACTTTTTCTAAATTACATTTAACCTTCGAGCTTTTTTTATTTCACTTTTGTTATGTTTTTGTTTATTTTAATAGTATTTTTAAAATGTGCCATGGGCCTTTAAAACATTAGCTGGGGCACACTTTTGACACCCTGCTATAGATAATAAAAAAATAAATCTGATAAATCAATGGATAAAAAGCAGAGCCTGGCGACACAAGCACGTTTATCATAACTCTCTCGCTCTCTGCCTTTCCCTCACGAATGCTGCACGGACAATTTGTTTTGTTTTTAACCCCTTCTTAACCCTGAACGTACATTGTCAATACTTGCAACTAGGGTTGTCCCGATCCGATATTTGGATCGGATCGGCCGCCGATATTTGCCAAAAAATGCGTATCGGCAAGGCATGGGAAAATGCCGATCCAGATTGAGTTAAAAAAAAAAAATCCGGTCCGTGTTTTCCAACGCACCAATTTAAATAATACATTCCACTTTTCTGCTGCTCCTTACGCTCCGCTCCGCATTTTCCAGCACCCCTTCAACACATCCACAGGTCTGTGTTCTAACCGTTAAGACGGCCGTGTTAATTAAAAGTTACGGTAAAAATGTCAGCTATGTGGGATTATTTTACCCTACAAAACGAAAAAGATGAAGAGGTGGAGTGCAAAACATGCCACAATAAAGTCAAGTTTGGTGGTAAAGTTGTAAGCCATTTTAATGACTCTTGAGAGTGATAGGCTTTTTAGCACAGCCTCACTCATCATCGATAAACACAGGAGAAGGCTGACAACTGAGCATCTTGAAGTGCTCGTCTTTGTTAGAAAGAATCTCCCCATTATGCTCGGACTTCAATTGTTTGCCCCCCCTTACTGGGGCAAACAATTGAAAAGAGTGTGTGGATAGTATTTTATTATTATAATTTTTTTTTTAAGTTTACACTTGTTCAAGAGCAAGTATTGATGTTGAGTTATAGACATTTTATCCCAATTAGGTTGTTTGTGTGTTTTGTTTTTTTTAAATAATGTTTACAGCATTATTTGCACTTTATACTGTTCCCTTTTTTACTGTTTAATGATGTAATTTCTGTTTGTCATGTATAATTTTTTCTATTTTGTGTTTATCCTTGAATACCAACCATTGTGTATTATTCAAACTCACCTAATTCAGATGGCTAGTTGTTATCAAGAGTACTAAAACCTTTTTCAACATGAATCTGACAACTAAGTAGGCTAAATAACTTTAAACTTTAATACATGCTCGGATAGGCCAGTATCGTCCAGTATCTGTATCGGATCGGAAGTGCAAAAACAATATCGGTATCGGATCGGAAGTGCAAAAACCTGGATTGGGACATCCCTACTTGCAACCATAACTCAAAATGCCGGACATTTGAGGCATTTAAGAAACTCCATCCGTACAGCCCCGCAAAAGAAGACATGTCCGGTGAAAAGAGGTATGGTCAGTCTATCCTTGCCCGATCGCTAGGATAGACTGACCATACGTCCTCTTTTCACCGGACATGTCCTCTTTTGCGGGGCTGTCAGGGCAGTTTCTTAAATGCCTCAAATGTCCGGCAGTTTGAGTACTGTTTACGCTACTTAATATGTCCGTGTGGAAACCCGTTCGGTACACCTCCTCACCGAACCGAAATGGTTCAATACAAATACACATACCGTTACACCCCTACCATTTAGTGTACCAGCACTAGAAAAGTCAAAGTCGGGATTTTGTCATAATAGTGTCATAATTTTAGGGTACCATCACTCTGTGGAGAAAATGTGGTGTCGTGCTTGGGGACAAACATTTAATTACCGCGAGTGAAACCTAAAAAACGGGCCAAGTGACGTCATTTGGGGCCATATTTTCAGACAGTTTGGCGTATTTCGGTGACGCCGAGGAGTCCATCGGGTGTTGCAAGGGAATGGGAGACCTTTCGGGGGCCCTATTTTCAGACATTTTTGCGGATTTCGGTGACGCCGAGGAAGCCCGACCTGCCGTGGATCTCCACCTGGGTCAAGAATTCAAAATTAGTCCCTCTCCTTGTTTAGGGCCCTATTTTCAGACATTTTTGCGTATTTCGGTTACGCCGAGGAGTCCAGCAGGTGTTCCAGGGGAATTGGAGGCCTTTCGGGGCCCTATATTCAGACATTTTTGCGTATTTCGGTGACGCCGAGGAAGCCCGACCTGCTGTGGATCTCCACCTGGGTCAAGAAATCAAAATGAGTCCCTCTCCTAGCTGGAAGTTAGCAAAAAAAAGCTGTAGGTGCCTGTCCCCTTAAGAAACCTGACCTGCCTTGGATCTCCACCTGGGGCAGGAATTCAAAATTAGTGCAGGAATTCAAAATTAGTGCCTGCCCTTGTTTGGGGCCCTGTTTTCTGGCTTTTGGGGACCTATTTTCAGACATTTTTGCGTATTTCGGTGTCGCCGAAGAATCCAGCAGGTGTTCCCGGGGAATTGGAGGCCTTTCGTGGGCCCTATTTTTAGACATTTTTGCGTATTTCGGTGACGCCGAGGAAGCCCGACCTGCTGTGGATCTCCACCTGGGTCAAGAAATCAAAATTAGTCCCTCTCCTAGCTGGAAGTCAGCAAAAAAAAGCTGTAGGTGCCTGTCCCCTTAAGAAGCCCGACTTGCCTTGGATCTCCACCTGGGTCAGGAATTCAAAATTAGTCCCTCTCCTTGTTGGGGCCCTATTTTCAGGCTTTTGGGGCCCTATTTTCAGACATGTTTGCGTATTTCGGTAACGCCGAGGAGTCCAGCAGGTGTTCCCGGAGAATTGGAGGCCTTTCCTGGGCCCTATTTTTAGACATTTTTGCGTATTTCGGTGACGCCGAGGAAGCCCAACCTGCCGTGGATCTCCACCTGGGGCAGGAATTCAAAATTAGTCCCTCTCCTTGTTTGGGGCCCTATTTTCAGACATTTTTGCGTATTTCGGTGACGCCGAGGAAGCCCGACCTGCTGTGGATCTCCACCTGGGTCAAGAAATCAAAATGAGTCCCTCTCCTAGCTGGAAGTCAGTAAAAAAAAGCTGTAGGTGCCTGTCCCCTTAAGAAGCCCGACTTGCCTTGGATCTCCACCTGGGTCAGGAATTCAAAATTAGTCCCTCTCCTTGTTTGGGGCCCTATTTTCAGGCTTTTGGGGCCCTATTTTCAGACATTTTTGCGTATTTCGGTAACGCCAAGGAGTCCAGCAGGCTTTCCCGGGGAATTGGAGGCCTTTCGTGGGCCCTATTTTTAGACATTTTTGCGTAATTCGGTGACGCCGAGGAAGCCCAACCTGCCGTAGATCTCCACCTGGGTCAGGAATTCAAAATGAGTCCCTCTCCTAGCTGGAAGTCAGCAAAAAAAGCTGTAGGTGCCTGTCCCCTTAAGAAGCCTGACCTGCCTTGGATCTCCACCTGGGGCAGGAATTCAAAATTAGTCCCTGTCCTTGTTGGGGCCCTGTTTTCAGGCTTTTGGGGACCTATTTTCAGACATTTTTGCGTATTTTGGTGACGCCGAAGAATCCAGCAGGTGTTCCCGGGGAATTGGAGGCCTTTCGTGGGCCCTATTTTTAGGCTTTTGGGGCCCTATTTTCAGACATTTTTGCGTATTGCGGTAACGCCGAAGAGTCCAGCAGGTGTTCCCGGGGAATTGGAGGCCTTTTGTGGGCCCTATTTTTAGACATGTTTTCGTATTTCGGTGACGCCGAGGAAGCCCAACCTGCCGTGGATCTCCACCTGGGTCAGGAATTCAAAATGAGTCCCTCTCCTAGCTGGAAGTCAGCAAAAAAAAGCTGGAGGTGCCTGTCCCCTTAAGAAGCCCGACTTGCCTTGGATCTCCACCTGGGTCAGGAATTCAAAATTAGTCCCTCTCCTTGTTTGGGGCCCTATTTTCAGGCTTTTGGGGCCCTATTTTCAGACATTTTTGCGTATTGCGGTAACGCCGAAGAGTCCAGCAGGTGTTCCCGGGGAATTGGAGGCCTTTTGTGGGCCCTATTTTTAGACATGTTTTCGTATTTCGGTGACGCCGAGGAAGCCCAACCTGCCGTGGATCTCCACCTGGGTCAGGAATTCAAAATGAGTCCCTCTCCTAGCTGGAAGTCAGTAAAAAAAAGCTGTAGGTGCCTGTCCCCTTAAGAAGCCCGACTTGCCTTGGATCTCCACCTGGGTCAGGAATTCAAAATTAGTCCCTCTCCTTGTTTGGGGCCCTATTTTCAGGCTTTTGGGGCCCTATTTTCAGACATTTTTGCGTATTTCGGTAACGCCAAGGAGTCCAGCAGGCTTTCCCGGGGAATTGGAGGCCTTTCGTGGGCCCTATTTTTAGACATTTTTGCGTAATTCGGTGACGCCGAGGAAGCCCAACCTGCCGTAGATCTCCACCTGGGTCAGGAATTCAAAATGAGTCCCTCTCCTAGCTGGAAGTCAGCAAAAAAAGCTGTAGGTGCCTGTCCCCTTAAGAAGCCTGACCTGCCTTGGATCTCCACCTGGGGCAGGAATTCAAAATTAGTCCCTGTCCTTGTTGGGGCCCTGTTTTCAGGCTTTTGGGGACCTATTTTCAGACATTTTTGCGTATTTTGGTGACGCCGAAGAATCCAGCAGGTGTTCCCGGGGAATTGGAGGCCTTTCGTGGGCCCTATTTTTAGGCTTTTGGGGCCCTATTTTCAGACATTTTTGCGTATTGCGGTAACGCCGAAGAGTCCAGCAGGTGTTCCCGGGGAATTGGAGGCCTTTTGTGGGCCCTATTTTTAGACATGTTTTCGTATTTCGGTGACGCCGAGGAAGCCCAACCTGCCGTGGATCTCCACCTGGGTCAGGAATTCAAAATGAGTCCCTCTCCTAGCTGGAAGTCAGCAAAAAAAAGCTGGAGGTGCCTGTCCCCTTAAGAAGCCCAACCTGCCGTGGATCTCCACCTGGGTCAGGAATTCAAAATTAGTCCCTCTCCTTGTTTGGGGCCCTATTTTCAGGCTTTTGGGGCCCTATTTTCAGACATTTTTGCGTATTTCGGTGACGCAGAGGATTCCAGCAGGTGTTCCCCGGGAATTGGACGCCTTTCGGGAGCCCTATTTTCAGGATTTCGGTGACGCCGAGGAAGTCCGACCTGCCGTGGATCTGACTGGTTACTAAAAAAAAAAAAAAAAGTCTGCTCGCCATGTCTATAACACAATTCCTCCCTCTTGTCACGTTACTCAATGCACACCCAGATTTTTTTTAGAAACCGTTCTATCCCTACACTTCACCACTAAGGGCATGACTTATTAAAAGGTTTGCGTGTATTAAAACATGTTCAAAGCTAATTTACTTGGATCTCTTAAATGAGCAAAACAGCAAGCACAATCTTTCATGTACAGTACAGGCCAAAAAGTTTGGACACACCTAATTCAATGCGTTTTCTTTATTTTCATGACTATTTACATCAAAACTATGAACACGTGGAGTTATGTGCTTAACAAAAAAAGGTGAAATAACTGAAAACATGTTTTTTATTCTACCCTTTGCTCTGATTACTGCTTTGCACACTCTTAGCATTCTCTCGATGAGCTTCAAGAAGTAGTCACCTGAAATGGTTTTCACTTCACATGTGTGTTTGAAACTCATCGAGAGAATGCAAAGATTGTCCAAAGCAGTAATCAGAGCATAGGATGGCTATTTCGAAGAAACTAGAATATAAAAGATGGCTTCAGTTATTTCACCATTTTTTTTATTCTTCTTTTGTTTAATGGCGGTTTGCAAGCAACCTTCTGGTGTGCATTACCGCCACCTACTGAAATGGAGTGTGAACCGAGGTGGATCCCTACTCTATTTTCTTTTATTTAGCCCGGTGTTTTTTTTAAATATGTGTATAATGCTTTATAACCTATGTGTTCTGAGTGCAAACCTAAAATATCTTCCAATGGTAACCTAATCTTCTTTCACCAAAATACTTTCCAGTATTTCCCTTTCTCTACTGTATTTCTTACATTGTATTAAAACATGTCCTACACTTTCTATCTGATGGCAATAGTCACACGGTCCTGTATTATGTTTCCCTATCAATTTCAATGAAATATTTAGATATAACTTTTTTTGCTAAGTACATAACTCCACATGTGTTCACTCATAGTTTTGATGCCTTCAGTGACAATATACAATGTAAATAGTCATAAAAATAAAGAAAACGCATTGAATTAGGGGTGTCCAAACTTTTGGCCTATACTGTACATCAGTGGTTCGCAACCTTTTTTCAATGATGCCCCCCCTGTGAAAATTTTTTTTAATTCAAGTACCCCCTAATCAGAGCAAAGCATTTTTGGCTGAAAAAAAAAGAGATAAAGAAGTAAAATACAGCACTATGTCATAATTTTACGATTTGTTAAATTGATAACAGTGCAAAATATTGCTCATTTGTAGTGGTCTTTCTTGAACTATTTGGAAAAAAAGATATGGAAATAACTAAAAACTTGTTGAAAAATAAACCAGCAATTCAATTATAAATAAAGATTTCTACACATAGAAGAAATCATCAACTTAAAGTGCCCTCTTTGGGGATTGTAATGGACATCCATCTGGATACATGAACTTAATTCTAAACATTTCTTCACAAAAAAAGAAATCTTTAACATCAATATTTATGGAACATGTCCACAAAAAATCTAGGTGTCAACACTGAATATTGCATTGTTGCATTTCTTTTCACAGTTTATGAACTTACATTCATATTTTGTTGAAGTATTATTCAATAAATATACAAACCCTGTTTCCATATGATTTGGGAAATTGTGTTAGATGTAAATATAAACAGAATACAATGATTTGCAAATCCTTTTCAACGCATATTCAATTGAATATACTACAAAGACAAGATATTTGAAGTTCAAACTCATAAACTTTTTTTTTTTTGCAAATAATTAACTTAGAATTTCATGGCTGCAACACGTGCCAAAGTAGTTGGGAAAGGGCATGTTCACCACTGTGTTACATCACCTTTTCTTTTAACAACACTCAATGAACGTTTGGGAACTGAGGCAAGAAATCTGCGTTCAAAGGACTCCGGCTTATTAGTGATTCCCAAAGCCCAAAAAAAGTCTGCGGGCTATAGAGCGTTTTCAATTCGGGCTCCAGTACTATGGAAACAGTTCGAGATGCCACTTCAGTAGAAGCATTTAAGTCTCACCTTAAAACTCATTTGTATACTCTAGCCTTTAAATAGACTCCCTTTTTAGACCAGTTGATCTGCCGTTTCTTTTCTTTTTCTCCTATGTCCCACTCTCCCTTGTGGAGGGGGTCCGGTCCAATCTGTTGGCCATGTACTGCTTGCCTGTGTATCGGCTGGGGACATCTCTGCGCTGCTGATCCGCCTCCGCTTGGGATGTTTTCCTGCTGGGTCCGCTGTGAACGGGACTCTCGCTGTTGTGTTGGATCCGCTTTGGACTGGACTCTCGCGGCTGTGTTTGATCCATTATGGATTGAACTTTCACAATATCATGTTAGACCCGCTCGACATCCATTGCTTACGTCCTCTCCAAGGTTCTCATAGTCATCATTGTCACCGACGTCCCACTGGGTGTGAGTTTTCCTTGCCCTTATGTGGGCCTACCGGGGATGTCGTAGTGGTTTGTGCAGCCCTTTGAGACACTAGTGATTTAGGGCCATATAAGTAAACATTGATTGATTAATTGATTGAAACTAATTGTTGAAGATTTGAAAGTGGAATTCTTTCTCATTTTTGTTTTATGTAGAGCTTCAGTCGTTCAACAGTCCGGGGTCTCCGCTGTTGTATTTTACGCTTCATAATGCGCCACACATTTTCCATGGGAGATAGGTCTGGACTGCAGGCGGGCCAGGAAAGTACCCGCACTCTTTTACTACGAAGCCACGCTGTTGTAACACGTGGCTTGACATTGTCATGCTGAAATAAACAGGGGTGTCCATGATAACGTTGCTTGGATGACAACATATGTTGCTCCAAAACCTGTATGGACCTTTCAGCATTAATGTTGCCTTCACAGATGTGTAAGTTACCCATACCTTGGGCACTAATGCACCCCCATACCATCACAGATGCTGGCTTTTGAACTTTGCACCTATAACAATCCGGATGGTTATTTTCCTCTCTGTTCTGGAGGACACCACGTCCTGTTTCCAAATATAATTTGAAATGTGGACTCGTCAGACCACAGAACACCTTTCCACTTTGCATCAGTCCATCTTAGGTGAGCTCGGGCCCAGCCAAGCCGGCGGCGTTTCAGGATATTGTTGATAAATGGGTTTGGCTTTGCATAGTAGAGTTTTAACTTGCACTTACAGATGTAGCGACGAACTGTAGTTACTGACAGTGGTTTTATGAAGTGTTCCTGAGCCCATGCTGTGATATCCTCTACACACTGATGTCAGTTTTTGATTCAGTACCACTTGAGGGATCAAAAGTCCGTAATATCATCGCTTACGTGCAGTCATTTCTCCAGATTCTTTGAACTTTTTGATGATTTTACAGACCGTAGATGGTAAAATCCCTCAATTCCTTGCAATAGCTCATTGAGAAATGTTCTAAAACTGTTCGACAATTTGCTTACAAAAGTAGTGACCCTTGCCCCATCGTTGTTTGTGAATTACTTAGCATTTCGTGGAAGTTGCTTTTATACCCAATCATGGCACCCACCTGTTCCCAATTAGCCTGCACACCTGTGGGATGTTCCATATAAGTGTTTGATGAGCATTCCTCAACTTTATCAGTATTTATTGCCACCTTTCCAAACTTCTTTGTCACGTGTTGCTGGCATCAAATTCTAAAGGTAATGATTATTTGCAAAAAAAAAAAACATGTTTATCAGTTTGAACATCAAACTAGGGCTGGGCGATATATCGATATATACGATATAGCGCAGGTTTGTCTCTGTGCGATATAGAAAATGACTATATCGTAATATTCGATTATATGTTCTCACACCGTTGCTTTTAGCTGTGTGCATTACATTACTGGCGTTTGTCACTCCTTCCCGTCTGTCCTTCTCACAGAGACGTAAAATAGGCCTGCCTTCTTACATACGTCACATACTCTCGCGCGTCTAGCGTTACACGCTCTCGCCGAGAGCTAACGTTAGCTGAGGCAGGTCGAGTTACTTTTAGCTGCGTGCATTACACAACAGGTGTTTTATCACTCCTCGTCTCTCATTCTGACAGATACGGAAAACAAGCCCGCCTGCCTACATACGTCACATACTCTCACGAGTCTAGCGTCATAGCTGAGCCAGGTCGAGCGGAGCGGAGCTTGTGACATTACGAGAGAGATGGTGCGAAACTTATCACAAATGGAGGAAAAACAAATGCCCAACATACAGAGCAGGGGATCCATCATCTGGTGGCGGTTTGGCTTCAAGTGGGAAGATATTCAGCAGACAACAGCAATATGCTGTTCAATGTATATACTATGATGATTAACCTGTGTGAGGACTGTATTATGCTGATAGTATATATTACTACCATGAATTGATTAACGTGGACCCCGACTTAAATAAGTTGTAAAACTTATTCGGGTGTTACCATTTAGTGGTCATTTGTACGGAATATGTACTGTACTGTGCAATCTACTAATAAAAGTATCAATCAATCAATGCAAAGTATGCAGCAGTAGTTTTATTACAAAAAGGTAGCAACACTATTAATTAGTTCAATAAATACAGTTTTGGTGAATTGACTTAGTTGTGATTTCCCTCTCTGCATGAAAGTTTAAAAGTAGCATATATTAATGCAGTATGAAGAAGAATGTTTTAATGTAGACACATAGAATCATCATACTGCTGTGATTATATGCATCAAGTGTTCATTCAAGGCCAAGGCAAAATATCGTAATATATATCGTATATCGCAATATGGCATAAAAATATTGCGATATTAATAAAAGCCAATATCGCCCAGCCCTACTTTGTATCATATTCAACTGAATATGGGTTGAACATTATTTGCAAATCATTGTATTCGGTTTATATTTACATCTAACACAATTTCCCAACTCATGTGGAAACGGGGTTTGTAGATGAGCTCGGGACCAACAAAGCCGGCGGCGTTCCTGGGTGTTGTTGATAAATGGCTTTCGCTTAGCATAGTAGAGTTTTAACTTGCACTTACAGATTTAGGGACCAACTGTAGTTACTGACAGTGGTTTTATTAGGTGTTCCTGAGCCCATGTGGTGATATTCTTTACACACTGATGTCTGTTTTTGATGCAGTATCGCCTGAGGGTTCAAAGGTCTGTAATATAATCGCTTACGTGCAGTGATTCCTCCAGATTCTCTGAACCTTTTGATGATTTTACGGATCGTAGATGGTAAAATCCCTAAATACCTTGCAATAGCTCGTTGAGAAATGTTGTTCTAAAACTGTTCGACAATTTGCTTACAAATTGGTGACCCTTGCCCTATCCTTGTTTGTGAATTACTCAGCATTTCATGGAAGCTGCTTTTATACCCAATCATGGCACCCACCTGTTCCCAATTAGCCTGCACACCTGTGGGATGTTCCAAATAAGTGTTGGATGAGCATTCCTCAACTTTATCAGTATTTATTGCCACCTTTCCCAACTTCTTTGTCACATGTTGCTGGCATCAAATTCTAAAGTTAATTATTATTTGCAAAAAAACAAATGTTTATCAGTTTGAACATCAAATTTGTTGTCTTTGTAGCATATTCAACTGAATATGGGTTGAAAAGGATTTGCAAATCATTGTATTCCGTTTATATTTACATCTAACACAATTTCCCAACTCATATGGAAACGGGGTTTGTACGTCGCACCGGCCGAAAATGCATAATAAAGAAGGAAAAAAACATATATATGTATATATATATATATATATATATATATATATATATATATATATATATATATATATATATATATGTCGCACTGGAGTATAAGTCGCATTTTTGGGGGAAATTTATTTGATAAAATCCAACACCAAGAATAGACATTTGAAAGGCAATTTAAAATAAATAAAGAATAGTGAACAACAGGCTGAATAAGTGTACGTTATATGAGGCATAAATAACCAACTGAGAAGGTGCCTGGTATGTTAACGTAACATATTATGGTAAGAGTCATTGAAATAACTATAACATATAGAACATGCTATACATTTACCAAACAATCTATCACTCCTTATCGATAAATCTGATGAAATCTTCTTCCTCGATGTCGCTTCTAAACAACTCTGCCAACTCTTCTTGTCGTTTTCTGCTGCTTATTTCACTACGTCCATCTTGTAATCTGCAGTACATGATTTCCTTTTTGGTGCCATTTTTGTTCAGCCCTTCTCAGTTTTTATAAGTTACCGCCAACGATGAAATAATCAATTTTAATAGCTACGGCAGTAGCATATAGCCGTTAGCATCCCATGGCCCACAATGCACTTCTGCCATGACCCTCCCCTGCCGAAATCTTATTGGTTGACGTGTGTGTGACGATTGCTGATATTTTCTTCGTCTCTTCCGCGAATGAAATAAATAATATTATTTGATATTTTAAGGTAATGTGTTAATAATTTCACACGTAAGTTGCTCCGGAGTATATGTCGCACCCCCAGCCAAACTATGAAAAAAACTGAGACTTAGAGTCCGAAAAATACGGTACTCATTTTAGTAGATTAGAGGTGTAAGAACAGTGGTGCAAAAATGGAAAAAAATCCAGGTGAATAGTTTCAGAAAAGTCGTTGTGCGTTTTTTTTTGTGTCCCTCACTCACAGTCTCCGAAAGCTTTTTCATTCATTGTGTTCATGCCAGTTGATGTTTAAGAAAGTCTTGCTGTCCATGCGGTCGATGTAGAGTACGCCATCCAAGTGGTCCATTTCATGCTGTAGGATTCGAGCAGGCCATCCCGTGGCCTGCCAAGTCACAGCTTCTCCGTTCTCGTTCAGACCTTGAAATGTGCAACGTGTGGTCAGTCGGGTGTTGGTGGAGAGATCTAAATGGATCTCAAAACACTTACCTGATACTTCCACAGACAGATAGCGGGGAACTGCGGCAGAAAAGCCCGAGATGCTCTCGCAGGCCTCTTGGAAGATAACTTTGTTTCTGTCCAGCACCCTCAGCTCGGGGTTGATAAATATTCTCAGTGGCTGAACAGAAATATCCCGAACTTTTCTTGAGGCGGGCAAACCTTCGAGCAGCAACTTTTGAGGATACTCCAAAGCCAGGATTCGAAGCGGTATCCCGATCTGAGGGGCACTCAGTCCAACACACTCAAATTTACGTAGGACCTTGACTAGAGTGTTGATGACTTCCTGAACATCAGGACCTCTGATCTCAGCAGGGTCAACAGCCGCGGCTCTTGAACGCAGCACCGGATCACCTACCTGACACACGTGGTGGTACGGAGGACTGGGAGGGGCTATCAGCTTGCGTTTCATGTACTGAAAGTAGGAGCGCACCTTGACGTTGCTGCTGTAGGCGCAGGTTTCAGCAGGTACGCGTGACGCAGTGGGAGGGAATGTACGGAGTCTCCATGCGAGGCGGGACAGTTGAAGCAGGGGCAAACGGGATCTGGACATTGTAGAGCTGCAGCCAGAAGGTAAGGGAAAGAACCAATTCTGCAGGAAGGACAAATAAAGCTGGGTTAAAAAACGCTTTAGTGATTTAGTGTAGGTGGGTTTAATTACATGAGGCTTATTTTCATTGAAGCCCACGTCGCAGTTATGGCTGCCCTCAAAAGGCTGCTTGTAAACAGCAGATAATATATGAATACAAGTGTATGAAATAAATCTCGATTTACTGCCAAATTACCGTATTTTTCGGATTATAAATCGCAGTTTTTGTTCATAGTTTGGCCGGGGGTGCGACTTGTACTCTGGAGCAGACCTGGCCACATGCGGCCTGTTAAGCCTTTTAATCTGGCCCGCCGGATATTCCCAAATATTTTTTTTTAGATCTTTAAGATGGAAAGTGTAGCTGCCATTATGATGTGCAGTGATGTTTTCAAATTACCATAAGTCTTGAACTATTAAGGCTGGGCGATACATCCATATACACGAGATATCGCGGGTTTGTCTCTGTGCGATATAGAAAATGACTACTGTATTTTTCGGACTATAAGTCGCAGTTTTTCTTCATAGTTTGGCCAGGGGTGCGACTTATACTCAGGAAAAATATTATTTAGCTTATACACATAAGGGACTAGACGTATAAGATTTCATGGGATTTAACGATTAGGGGTGACAGATTGTTTGGCAAACATATAGCATGTTCTATATGTTATAGTTATTTGAATGACTCTTACCATAATATGTTACGTTAACATACCAGGCACCTTCTCAGCTGGTTATTTATGCGTCATATAACGTACACTTATTTAGCCTGTTGTTCACTATTCTTTATGTATTTAGAATTGCCTTTCAAATGTCTATTTTTGGTGTTGGGTTTTATCAAATAAATTTCCCCAAAAATGCGACTTATACTCCAGTGCGACTTATATATGTTTTTTTCCTTCTTTATTATGCATTTTCGGCAGGTGCGACTTATACTCCAGAGCGACTTATACTCTGGAAAATACAGTATATCTAGAGAAGTAACGGTACACAAAAATTTCAGTTCGGTACGTACCTTGGTTTGGTTCATTTTCGGTACAGTAAGAAAACAACAAAATATAAATTTTTAGTTTTTTCATTCACCAAATTTGTAAACAATGGCTTTATCCTTTTAACATTGGGAACACTATAATAATTCTGCCCACGTTAATCCACATTAAACTGCCTCAAGTTGTTGCTTTGATTAAATAAAATGACAAAACCTTTCTTCTACATATAAAAAGTGCAACATTAAACAGTTTCAACTTACAGCATTTGGGAAGCCTGTAGTTGACTTTTATTATGTAAATGTTATATTTTTTTCAACATGTGATAGCAGGGACCCTGCCATTCAAAACTAGGCTGCTACATTACTAATGATTAATATAACTATAGCTGAAAAAATAGTACAATAGCAATAGGAGAGTCTATTCATCCCTGGACACCATGGAGTTCATGTTAGTTCATGTGAAATAACAGACAGGGCTTTGCTACCCCTAACACACACACACACACACACACACACACACCCACACACACACACACACACACACACACACACACACACACACACACACACACACACACACCCACACGCACACAACAAAATGAGCTAACATTACGCTAAAAGCTAATTAGCCTTCACCTCAAGCCAGAACTGCGAGCGAGCTGAGCTGCAGTTTAGAAGGTCAACGGGCTTATAGTGATGATAGTCACAAAGTTGTGACTGGGAAGTGTTTTTTATAATTTGGGGAGAGTACGATGTCCGCTGCTAAGTATCTGCTCGACGCTGAACCATTGACAACATGCGTTCTGAATACGCACTGCTGATTGGCTGTTACATTGCTCTGAATACGCACTGTTGATTGGCTCTGTATGTAACCAATCAGATGCTTGTGTGGGCGGGACAATGCTGGGTGCTCAGACAGAGGCAGAAAGCAGAGCAGCTTGTTAAGACTTTAGTTTACAAACTCGTTCGACACACCTCCGAACCGGACCGAAACCCCCGTACCGAAACGGTTCAATACAAATACACGTACCGTTACATCCCTAGGTATATCGTGACATTCGAGTAGTATACGTTCTCACGCAGTTGCTTTTAGTTGCGGGCATTACACTATAGGTTCGTCTCGCATCTTTCCTGTCTCTCCTTCTCACAGACAAGCGCACCTTCTTACATACGTCACATGCTGTCACGTCATACGTCACATAAGTATACGCCCTCGCGGAGCAGAGAGGTAGCAGCATGGGTAACGTTAGCTGTGATGCTAGCGGGGCCGTGCGAGTGTTGATACGCGAGAGAGAAAGTGCAAATGAAGGAAGAATTAATTCCCAAGAAAAACAGCAGGGGGTCCATCGTCTGGCGGTGGTTTGGCTTCAAGTGGGAATATGTCGAACAGACAACCGTAATTTGTCAAGTGTGGGACAATAGCGTTGCTACAAAAAGTAGCATTACTGCTAATATGTAGCATCATTTGAAAAGTCACCTGCTAGAGAATGAAGAGTGCTTAGTCCGGTGCCACATGCCCACACCATCCAAATGCTAATGCAAACATTTCCAGATCAACATCGTATGAAAAAAATAGACAACAACAGAATTCAATAACGTCCGTAGTAACCTACCACATAGCGAAGGACGAACACTATTTGATTTGCTATTATGCAGCTCATTTTTTTGACACTTAAAATGTCTGAGAATCTTGGACTTTCTGTTTTGGAAATGACATGAATGTTTGTGCCACTGCTTGATAACTGTTTAATAAATACAGTTTTGGTCAATTGACTTAGCCTATTTCCTTGAATTGTTGCAGGGCATATAGTATGCGCCTGCCTTGAATTACTGCCGGGTCAAACTCGCTTCCCAAAATAATTAGCGCATGCTTAGTATTACCGCCTGGTCAAACTTGTGACGTCACGAGTGACACTTCCCCTGTCATCATTTTCAAAATGGGGGAGGCTGATTTCAATACCGGTAATTTGAAATCGCATAAAGGGAACAAGATTAAGAGCTATTCAGTAGGATTTAAGGTCCAAGCTTACATCACACTCAATTTTTTACTGCATACCTTTGGTAAGTGCCAGAGTGAGAAGAGGTTTTAAAATAATTAGCGCATGCTTACTTTTACCGCATGCCTTCGGTAAGCGCAGGAGTGAGAAGAGGTTTTAAATTAATTAGCGCCTCGGCGGCAATTCAAGGAAATACGGTAGTTGTGATTTCCTTCTCTGCATGAAAGTTTAAAATGAGCATATATTAATGCAGTATGACCAAGAATGTTTTAAAGTAGACACATAGACTCATCATACTGCTGTGTTAATTCAAGGCCAAGGCAAAATAGAGATATATATTGTGTATCGCGATATGGCCTAAAAATATGGAGATATTAAAAAAAGGCCATATCGCCCAGCCATATGTACTGTATTACATATTTCAATGGTTGAAATCTGCGCTTTTACGTGAATATTTTAGGGACAAGTGTTGTCCTGATACCAATATTATTTTGATATTTTTCGGTACTTTTTGATACTTTTCTAAATAAATGGGTACAGAAAAAATTGCATTATTGGCTTTAGTTTAAGAAAAAAATCTTAGGGTGTGGCGGACCCATACTTTTCAAAAGTGGTATGGTACCGAATATGATTCATTAGTATTGCGGTAGATTACTAATACCCGTATACTGTACAACCCTACTCGTTACTATGGTAATCTACGTCCCAGGTTCCGCGAAGCGCTTATCGAAGCTTGCTTCATTTAGGGGGAGGAGATAGAAATGACGACAAGTGAAGCCAAGTTGTATCACATGACTGTTTTGGGACGCCAGGGAGATTCGACAACTCATAAAGCGCCCAATGCTGCATTGAAAATGTGAGGTTTTTAGACTTGCAGCCAGTTCTGAATCTGGATAGAAATTAAAAATTGTTTTTAAAATGCCACTAGATCCAAACGACAACAAACTTAATCCAATCGATAAACTTAAATTCCATCCTTTCAGCATTAATGGCGCCTTCATGTGTAAGTTACCCATGCCATGGGCACTAATACACCCCCATACCGTCACAGATGCTGGCTTTTCAACTTTGCGCCTATAACAGTCTGCATGGTTCTTTTCCTCCCTGGACACGACATTCACAGTTTCCAAAAATAATTTGAAATGTGGACTCGTCAGACCACAGAACACTGGTCCGCTTGGCATCCGTCCATCTTAGAGGAGCTCGGGCCCAGCGAAAGTGGCGGTGTTTCTGGGTGTTGTTGATTAATGGCTTTCGCTTTGCATAACAGAGTTTTAACTTGCACTCACAAATGTAGTGACAAATTGTAGTTACTAGCGAAGGTTTTCGGAAGTGTTCCTGAGCCCATGTGGTGATATCCTTCACACACTGATGTCGCTTTTTGATG
This sequence comes from Nerophis ophidion, assembly GCF_033978795.1. NCBI lineage: Eukaryota > Metazoa > Chordata > Actinopteri > Syngnathiformes > Syngnathidae > Nerophis > Nerophis ophidion. Next base: position 17,573,900 of record NC_084624.1, on the reverse strand, counting down.
CAGTACTGCCTGAGGAATCGGGCATTCAATGTTGGTTTCTACAGTTTCTCTGAAACTTTTGATGATATTACGGACCGTTGATGGTAAAATCCCTAAATTCCTTGCAATAGCTCATTGAGAAATTTTGTTCTTAAAGGCCTACTGAAACCCACTACTACCCACCACGCAGTCTGATAGTTTATATATCAATGATGAAATATTAACATTGCAACACATGCCAATACGGACTTTTTAGTTTACTAAATTGCAATTTTAAATTTCCCGGGAGTTTCTTCTTGAAAACGTCGCGGAATGATGACGTGTACGCGTGACGTCACGGACTGTTAGGAAATATGAGCGCTGCACACACACACAGCTAAAAGTCGTCTGCTTTAACCACATAATTACACAGTCTTTTGGAAATCTGTGTTGCTGAATCTTTTGCAATTTGTTCAATTAATATTGGAAAAGTCAAAGTAGAAAGATGGGGTTGGGAAGCTTTAGCCTTTAGCTACACAAACTCACTGTGATTCCTTGTTTAAAATTCCCGGAGGTGAAACTTTACTATGGATCAGAGCGGTCAGGATCCGGACATGGATCCCGACCGGATGTCAACCAGCAGGTTTCGGTGAGAAAATTGTGGTAAAAATTCGCTTCTTACCGGAGATCTGCTCAGCTTGCGCCGTCCATAAAGCTGCCGTCGACTTCCAAAAGACACTGGAGTCAAGACACCCGTGGACACACCCCTCCGACTATTAGGTACTATTTAATCTCACTAAAACACTAGCAACACAACAGAAAGATAAGGAATTTCCCAGAATCATCCTAGTAAATGTGTCTAAAAACATCTGAATCCGTCCAAATGCAATCGCGTTTTTTTTTTTCTTCTAGTCCTTCGCTATCAATATCCTCAGCCACTAATCTTTCATCCTCGCTCAAATTAATGGTGAAATTGTCGTTTTCTCTGTCCGAATATCTCTTTTTGTTGGAGGCTCCCATTATAAACAATGTGAGGACGTGAGGAGCCCTCACCCTGGTGACGTCATCGTCTGCCACTTCCGGTAAAGGCGAGGCTTTTTTTTCAGAACCAAAAGTTGCGAACTTTATCGTCGATGTTCTCTACTAAATCCTTTCAGCAAAAATATGGCAATATCGCGAAATGATCAAGTATGACACAAAGAATGGACCTGCTAACCCCGTTTGAATAAGAAAATCTCATTTCAGTAGGCTTTTAAACCGTTCCGACAATTTTCTCACACATTTGTTCACAAAGTAGTGACCCTCGCCCCATCCTTGTTTCTGAATGACTGATCATTTCATCGAAGCTGCTTTTATACCCTATCATGGCACCCACCTGTTCCCAATGAGCCTGTTCACCTGAAGTGTTTGATGAGCATTCCTCAACTATATGTCTTTTTTGCCATTTGTGCCAGCTTTTATTAAAACATGTTGCAGGCATCAAATACAAAATGAGCTAATAGCAAAAAATAACAAAAGCTTACCAGTTCGAACATTAAATATATTTTATTTGCAGTCTATTCAATTGAATATAGATTGAAAAGGATTTACAAATCATTGTATTCTGTTTTTATTTACGATTTTCACAATGTGCCAACTTCACTGGTTTTGGGGTTTGTAGTTCAATGTCGTCCATTACTTCACAGTTTTGGCTGCTGCTTGTAGGACAAGCAGGTACTCGTTTTTTTTTTAGTTCCCACTCACTGTTAGAAATATCAAGAATAACTGTCTCCAATTTGATTTCATAATATCAAATAAAGAATGATTTATTTCCTCAATTGTCTTATGGCGTTTGAACCTTTCTTCACAGCAGTGAACTCATAATACCCGGATTTAAGCTTAAATTTCCATTTAAGAACGCATTAAAAACCAGGGTCGTGACACAATGTTCGGACAACACGAACCTTATCAGTTGTTTCTTTGTTGTTGTCGCTTGATTAAGTTCTCTAGTACCAGGAATACTTTTTTATTTTATTTCTTACTCGTGTTGTTTTACTACAATGTATGACCTGAAACCCTTCAGAATTCAATATATATATAGTTCCGGGTCAGCATTGAAGGAGCTTCGACTTCACAATAAAAGTTCATTCTGCTGTCAACCGTTTAGGAATGTGCCACGAAAAGCTCTTATTTTGACGACAACTAGGCCAAAAGGAAGTAGAAAACTGTACAAAGCGATACTCTTGAAAAGTGTATGTGCTGATAATTTTACTTTTGCAACCTCATTATTATATTTATAAATGTAAGTTTCTCGATACCCGACGAGTTTTTTGTGCCTTTAAAAAAAAATTAGAACTTTACTTTAAAACGCTTTCTACCTCTGACAACCAAAAAGCTGTGAAAAGTATGACGCTGTGCTCCAAATTTGGATTATTTCCTGAACTTGTGTGAGCCTATGGCTTTACACTTTGTTACATATATATATTTTGCTTTCTATTTTAATTACTTTATTGAGTTTACAACCCCCTGGCGCCAGTGGCGGAGCTAGACTTATATCCTTGGGGTGGCCAGGGGGTGGCCAAGGCTATTTCAGGGGGTCCACAGACTATAACAATGATTTTTTTTCTTGACTTATCAATTGCAATCGGAGTTTCAAATGTTAAGCACACAGGAGATTAGATTTATGTATATATAATTTGCAGTTTATTAACAATGCAGAAAATGTAAAACACAACTTGGCAACAATTTTTCAAGAACTAATAAGTAATAATAACAACTATTTTTTACAAAGATGGTGAAAATGCACCAACACGTTCATAGTTCTCTCTCTCTCTCTCTCTCACTCAGAAAAGGTTGAGAAAAGCATAATCCTTCGGTTATGGTGAGAAGCCGCAAAATGTTTCAAAAAGTCATCCATGTTGAGGGCACGTGCTCTCCTTGACTCAATACTGAAAGTTCCAAGGTGACTTAACCTGTCATCAGCCATTGTGGTTCTGAGAAGAGTTTTAATCAGTTTTAAAGCAGAGACGGTTCTCTCACAGGAAGCAGTGCTGACTGGAGTAACAACAGCAATTTTGCAAAGTCTGAATATCTCATGGAAAACCTCTTTGTAAGGCTCAAGAAACGCAATAAAATCAAGCAAAGTAGATGGTCTGTCTAATCCACTTTTCACTCTTCTCTCAAGAAGTCGCTCGGTTTGATAAACTTCATGTCTGAGGTCACTGAGGTCAGACTCAAAGGTCTGTGCAAATGCAAACAGAGGCTCCTCATTTAAGAAAGTTGCACTCTTTGGGTTCAGGGACTGCACACCTTGCATGATCTCACAACTTTTCTTTAAAAAACGCCTCTTCAGCTCAGTTATGAGACAGTCAATCACTTGATGAAAGAGTGATCTGGGGAAGCCTTCATCATCACAGTTTCTCTGTCCTGCAGTGCTCATCACCAGTGAGTCAAGAAATCTTGAGCTTATTCTAGGATGTCTTTTAGATTGTGTTTGTACACCGATTTTGCACTGCTCAGCAAGCTCCTCAACCTCTTTCCATAGTTCATCAAAGTAATTCTCAGTTCTGTAGTCCTGGAAAGTGTCTGTAAGGGCACCTGCTAGATCCACAAACCTTGCTAGATCAAGAGTGCTGGACTGGAGCATGTCAGAAAGACTTTTGGCATCACCAAGCACTTTACAAAAGGTAACCAAAAGCCCAATGAACTGTAGATCTATCTGAGAAAGAAGACCCCTCGCCTCTACTGACCTTTCTCCACGTCCTGAGATCCTGCAACAGCCTCAGAACTGCTGGAAGCCGGTCCCTCAGTTTACGGCACACTATGGAACTGCACGCCCACCTTGTGTCTGTAGCTCCCTGGGCTGCTGCGATGGATAGAGCTCTTTCTGAACTGCAAGCCACTTCAGATGCACATACGAGCCAGACACAAAGTTATACAGCTGCTGCAGAAGTGTAAAAAAGTAAGTTCTTGTTGATGCTTTTGTAGCATATTTTCCTTTGTAGTCATATTTTCAGCAACAAAAAGCTGAAAATATGACAGAGTGTCAAGGAGGGTGTCGCTTACAGAAGGCCCACCGGCCCTGGATCAACACCCGGTTAAGAAACATGAAAAAAGTCCCTCAATTTAATGGAAGTCAGCAACAAAAAGCTTAAAAAAACGACAGAGTGATAAAAAAGTTAGTTCTTGTTGATGCTTATGTAGCATCAACAAGAACTAAATTCAAGCAATGTGCATTACAGCGAACGTAAAATGCAAATCTAGCATTGCTTTGAATTCTTGCAGATACTCCAGATTGTTTGACGCTCATGACGGATGCACCGTCGTACCCTTGTCCTCCAAGGTTATTTCTGTAGTCCAGACCATGCCTTTCTAGACAACTGACAATCATTTTACTGAGACCTGCTGCATCAAGGCTTTCAGCTGCCTGGAAGCACAGGAAACTTTCATGGATGGCACCGTTGTAATAATACCTTTTAACTATAGACATTTGTTCCTTTTTTTTAGGTCTTTTGTCTCGTCTGCATTCACACTGAACACTTCATTTTCTTTTACTTCTTTGATAATTTCGGTCTGTACCATGTCAGCTAAACTCTGTAGGATTTCGTTTTGAATTTGGTGGCTCGTGTATTTTGCATTGCCACATGCATCCAGCCTCTTTTCAATGAATTTATCATGACAACGCTTTTTTCCAGTTGGAGAAGCCTGACTCCGAGGCAAAGTCTGATGAATTAGGCAATGAGAAATGTCTACACTCAAAGCAGTAGGAGCAGTCTTTGATTATCGAGTATTCAAGCCAAGGATTTGCTCTATACCAGGCACTTTAAGTTAAAGGAAAACTATTTCTATTATGTATCAATGGGCTTCCAGTGCTATTAGAATTAGAGATATAAGGGAAGGTTTTCTTTTTTTTTTTTAAAAACCTGACATTTCATGTATTATCTTACCATATTGGTGCTTTTTGAGACTTATTTGTGTAATTCACAATAAAGCGCATTCCACACATTTTATAGATCTTAATCATGTGTTCGGTTCAGTTCAATCATTTATATAGCACATTAAAAACAACCCCAGTTTGACCAGTGCTGTTCAGACAAAAAATTTTTTTTAAAAAATAGCGCAAAGCAGTGTCACATGTACATTTTCATACAGCAGGATGAATACAATTCTACAATAGTTATTATACCTAAAAGAAGTACTTAAATATATCACATAAAAGCACTAAAATAGAATAGAATAGAATAGAATAGAATAGAATAGAAAGTACATTATTGATCCCTGGGGGAAATTCAGCACCACAGTTCGCTCACAATAGACAATAATAATAATAAATAATATATAACATATACTATATAAAAAATATATAATATATCAATAATATAAATATATTCTACATATATTCTACATTTAAGTGCAGTCAAGAAGGACATATGCATTATACCAGGGGTCGAGAACCTTTTTGGCTGAGACAGCCAAAAAGCTAAATATTTTAAAAAGTTTCTCCGTAAGAGCCATATAATATTTTTTTTAACACTGAACACAACTAAACGTGTGCATTTTTAAGTAAGACCATCATTTCTAGAGGATAAAAAGTATCTTTTTCTTTGTATTAACATTGTTATTCTGAAGCTGAGGAGGGGGCGTGGCCTGCGGGCCTGCAGCAAACTGGGGTGTGTCACGACTGGCATTGAAATCAGCGACAGGTGCGTAGATTGCCCATCTGGGCCTTGTTATCTAATCACCTGTCGCTCTATTATAAGCAGCAGCCAGGAGGAGAGACGGGGTTGGGGCTGGTGCCAGAGTGCGAGCGAGAACGAAAGAGAAGAAGACAATTAATGCAAAGCAACTGAGAGACTTATTAAAAAAAAAAACAATATTGTAACCCTGAAACAGGATTCTTGGTGTTCTGAAGAACCCCTAGGAGGGCAAGCCCCACACTAACCAATAATAAATAAATAACTTCTTACCATTAACGCAACTTCTTGAACAGGTGCAGTAGAAAACGGATGAATGGATTAAAACTGCATGAGAAGGTTTTATATTTTGAACATTATTTTTAACACTGTGATTACAAGTGGAATTATTCATTTCTTATCGTGTCAGGCAATGTCAGTTAAGATTTACCTGAGAGCCAGATGCAGTCATCAAAAGAGCCAAATCTGGCTCACGAGCCATAGGTTCCCTTCCCCTGCATTATATGTTAAACAGGTCGAGTTACTGTTATATGTAGAGTTTGCTAGCTTTATTAGTACAGATACAGATATGTGATTGTGATATTAAGTTACTTCTTGTTATGAGACAGGCCCTCCTCTAATTCATATTAAACACTGTTGTTGTTGTTTTTATTTATTGAATTTACTAGTGTTTACAGTATTCACAGGGTGGTCTATTTTGTTCCAAAAACTTAAGAACATGTTTGTTTCATACTTTCAAGTATGTACAGTATACCTCTCTGGTATAACTTACAACCTACCTCACTGTACCTCAGGAATTAATTGATTATTTTTATTACATGGTTTGCACAAATTAAAGATAGAGTGGGGTTGTATGATATCTGTTGTAATTGCACTGGCAGACAGGGCCAAGTTGAGCATGTGTTCCTCATCCATCACTCATATTTTGGGCATGTTTATGTTCATTGTACTTTAACAAATTCTGAGAAATAAAGCCACATTTGCTGAAGTAGAATGTTTTTTTTTTTTGTTTTTTTTTTTTTTGGAGTAATGAACTTTGATTCCCCTTTTACCACTTTATCTGTGCGTGATACACAATCCTTGGATCAGAAATTTGCTGTTGGGTGGAAACCTTATGTGTCTAAAACCATTCCTTTGTTGTTATTATTTGTGAAAATAGCAGATCTGAAAGCTTACAATGGGTTGAACTTATAGATCTGCTGCTATTTTCACTACTTATGTGTGACACTGCCCAACAGCAATCTCCAATACCTACTGACCTAAATTAATTTGTTAAAAGACTATACTTATATACTTATACTTTTTATTCTTTTTTTTTTGGACTAAAACTAGACTAAAACCTTTTTGACTTTTCATCGACTAAAACTAGACTAAAACCCTTTTGAGTTATCGTTGACTAAAACTGGACTAAAACTATCACATATAAAAGTGACTAAAATGTGACTAAAACTAATAAGCATTTTAGTCCAAAAGACTTAGACTAAGACTAAATGTAAGATGGTTGTCAAAAACAACATTGGTCCTGTGGTGTACCCCACGGTTAAATTTTGGCGTATGTCCTCTTTTCTTTATACAGGCTTCCCCTGGGCTCTGTTTTTAAAAAGCACAAGGTTACTTTTCTGTCATGATCCGTTGATACTTGGTATTTTAGTTGGTGATTAGTTCTGTTTGAGCACCCTTGTTTGTTTTCTTTGTTGCCATGGGTGCGGATTTTTGTCACCTGCCTCTGATTAGTGGCTGCTCCCAGTCACTAATAAGAGAGCTACAAACCCCGTTTCCATACGAGTTGGGAAATTGTGTTAGATGTAAATATAAACGGAATACAATGATTTGCAAATCCTTTTCAACCCATATTCAATTAAATGCACTACAAAGACAAGATATTTGATGTTCAAACTCATAAACTTGTTTTTTTTGTGTGCAAATAATAATTAACTTAGAATTTCATGGCTGCAACACGTGCCAAAGTAGTTGGGAAAGGGCATGTTCACCACTGTGTTACATCACCTTTTCTTTTAACAACACTCAATAAACGTTTGGGAAATGAGGAAACTAATTGTTGAAGCTTTAAAAGTGGATTTCTTTCCCATCTTATTGTATGTAGAGCTTCAATCGCTGTCGTATTTTACGCTTCATGATGCGCCACACATTTTCGATGGGAGACAGGTCTGGACTGCAGGCAGGCCAGCAAAGTACCCGCAATCTTTTTTTACAAAGCCACACTATTGTAACAAGTGCTGAATATAAGCAGGGGCGTCCATGAAAAGCCGCTTAGATGGCAGCATATGTTGTTCCAAAACCTGTATGTACCTTTCAGCATTAATGGTGCCTTCACAGATGTGTAAGTTACCCATGCCTTGGGCACTAATACACCCCCATAAAATCCCAGATGCTGGCTTTTGAACCTTGCGTCAATAAAAGTCTGGATGGTTCGCTTTCCTTTTGGTCCGGATGACACGATGTTGAATATTTCCAAAAACAATTTGAAAAGTGGCCTCGTCAGACCATAGAACACTTTTCCACTTTGCATCTGTCCATCTTAGATGATCTCGGGCCCAGATAAGCCGGTGGAGTTACTGGATGTTGTTGATAATGTTACGATTTGGTGGGCGCATTGTGATACGCGGAGGTGTCGGCCCCAAGATGCCAAAGACGGGAGCAAGCAGGAGTGGAGGTAGGAACCAGATTTAATAATAAAACACAACAAAACACTTGACAAAGGAAAAGAAAAGGCATGCCACCGCACGAAAAGCTAAATGCTACTTGTAGGAAGGGTAGGGTTCAAAAGTCCGTAAGCAGCGCGAGCCGAGCGCGTGGAAAACTAAGCTAAAACTTAGCAGAGTGAAAATAATGAGGAATAACAATCGTAACTTGTTGCGTGAGCAAACGAAACAGCCAGGAGGAACTAAGGTAGCAGGTGGTCTTAAATACAACACAAATAATTCAAAACAGGTGTGCGTAGTGAGTCCGTGCAGGAGGCGTAATTAGGTTGCCATGGTGACAATACAAAACAAGGAAGTGCGCTAACAAATGGGATTGGTAGAGTCCAAAACATGATCAAAACATAGGACAATACAAGAGGGGACTAGACATACTAGAAATGTGTGATCCGGAAGCCGGATCACAACAGATAAATGGCTTTTGCTTCGCATAGTAGAGCTTTAACTTGCACTTACAGATGTAGCGACAAACTGTATTTAGTGAAAGTGGTTTTCTGAAGTGTTCCTGAGCCCATGTGGTGATATCCTTTAGAGATCTATGTCGGTTTTTGATACAGTGCCGTCTGAGGGATCAAAGGTCACGGTCATTCAATGTTGGTATCCGGCCATGCTGCTAACGTGGAGTGATTTCTCCAGATTCTCTGAACCTTTTGAAGATATTATGGACAGTAGATGTTGAAATCCCTAAATTTCTTGCAATTGCACTTTGAGAAACGTTGTTCTTAAATGGTAAATGGGTTGTACTTGCATAGGGCTTTTCTACCTTCAAGGTACTCAAAGCGCTTCGACACTACTTCCACATTCACCCATTCACACACACATTCACACACTGATGGAGGGAACTGCCATGCAAGGCGCTAACCAGCACCCATCCCCACTAGGTGGGGATTGAACCAGGGAACCTTTGGGTTGCGCACGGCCACTCTCCTAACTGCGCCACGCCATCCCTTAAAGGCCTACTGAAACCGACTACTACCGACCACGCAGTCTGATAGTTTATATATCAATGATGAAATATTAACATTGCAACACCTGCCAATACGTCACTGGTTCTAGCGGACATTTTTTTCCAGTCCGATCCAAGCTATAAGTAGTCTGTTTTAATCGCATAATTACACAGTATTCTGGAGATCTGTGTTGCTGAATCTTTTGCAATTTGTTCAATTAATAATGGAGAAGTCAAAGTAGAAAGATGGAGGTGGGAAGCTTTAGCCTTTCAATCAATCAATGTTTATTTATATAGCCCCAAATCACAAATGTCTCAAAGGACTGCACAAATCATTACGACTACAACATCCTCGGAAGAACCCACAAAAGGGCAAGGAAAACTCACACCCAGTGGGCAGGGAGAATTCACATCCAGTGGGACGCCAGTGACAATGCTGACTATGAGAAACCTTGGAGAGGACCTCAGAAGTGGGCAACCCCCCCCCCCTCTAGGGGACCGAAAGCAATGGATGTCGAGCGGGTCTAACATGATACTGTGAAAGTTCAATCCATAGTGGCTCCAACACAGCCGCGAGAGTTCAGTTCAAGCGGATCCAAGACAGCAGCGAGAGTCCCGTCCACAGGAAACCATCTCAAGCGGAGGCGGATCAGCAGCGTAGAGATGTCCCCAACCGATACAGGTGAGCGGTCCATCCTGGGTCCCGACGAGCGGTCCATCCTGGGTCTCGACTCTGGACAGCCAGTACTTCATCCATGGTCATCGGACACAAGGGAGGGGGGGACATAGGAGAAAGAAAAGAAGCGGCAGATCAACTGGTCTAAAAAGGAGGTCTATTTAAAGGCTAGAGTATACAGAGGAGTTTTAAGGTGAGACTTAAATGCTTCTACTGAGGTAGCATCTCGAACTGTTACCAGGAGGGCATTCCAGAGTACTGGAGCCCGAACGGAAAACGCTCTATAGCCCGCAGACTTTTTTTGGGCTCTAGGAATCACTAATAAGCCGGAGTCTTTTGAACGCAGATTTCTTGCCGGGACATACGGTACAATACAATCAGCAAGATAGGATGGAGCTAGACCGTGTAGTATTTTATACGTAAGTAGTAAAACCTTAAAGTCACATCTTAAGTGCACAGGAAGCCAGTGCAGGTGAGCCAGTACAGGCGTAATATGATCAAACTTTCTTGTTCTTGTCAAAGGTCTAGCAGCCGCATTTTGTACCAACTGTAATCTTTTAATGCTAGACATGGGGAGACCCGAAAATAATACGTTACAGTAATCGAGATGAGACGTAACAAACACATGGATAATGATCTCGGCGTCTTTAGTGGACAAAATGGAGCGAATTTTAGCGATATTACGGAGATGAAAGAAGGCCGTTTTAGTAACGCTTTTAATGTGTGACTCAAAGGAGAGAGTTGGGTCGAAGATAATACCCAGATTTTTTACAGAGTCACCTTGTTTTATTATTTGGTTGTCAAATGTTAAAGTTGTATTATTAAATAGAGGTCGGTGTCTAGCAGGACCGATAATCAGCATTTCCGTTTTTTTGGCATTAAGTTGCAAAAAGTTAGCGGACATCCATTGTTTAATTTCATTAAGACACGCTTCCAACTGACTACAGTCTGGCGTGTTGGTCAGCTTTAGGGGCATGTAGAGTTGGGTGTCATCAGCATAACAGTGAAAGCTAATACCGTATTTGCGTATGACGTCACCCAGCGGCAGCATGTAGATGCTGAAGAGTACAGGGCCAAGGACCGAACCCTGGGGAACTCCACACGTTACCTTAACATAGTCCGAGGTCACACTGTTATGAGAGACGCACTGCATCCTATCAGTAAGATAAGAGTTAAACCATGACAGGGCTGAGTCTGACATATCAATTCGTGTTTTGATACGCTCTAATAAAATATTATGATCGACGGTATCGAAAGCAGCGCTAAGATCGAGGAGCAGCAGCATAGATGACGCATCAGAGTCCATCGTTAGCAATAGATCATTAGTCAATTTTGCGAGGGCTGTCTCAGTCGAGTGATTTGCCCTGAAACCGTATTGAAAGGTTTCACATAGATTGTTAAACGCTAAGTGTTCATTTAGCTGCTCTGCAACAATTTTTTTGAGGATTTTCGAAATAAAGGGAAGGTGAGACACCGGTCGGTAGTTTACCATGAGGTCAGGATCGAGGTTAGGTCTTTTAAGGAGAGGATGAATAACCGCTTTTTTGAATGCAAGGGGAACAGTGCCCGAGGAAAGTGATAAGTTTATAATATTTAGCACTGATGGACCTAATAATACAAAAAGCTCCTTGATAGCTCCTTTAGCAACACAAACACAGCCGGTGTTTCCTTGTTTAAAATTCCCGAAGGTGAAGCTTTACTATGGAACAGAGCGGTCAAGCGAACATGGATCCCGACCGCATGTCAACTGGCAGGTTTCGGTGAGAAAATTGTGGTAATAATTCGGCTCTTACTGTAGTTATGAGCGGAGCTTGCGTCCTCCTGCAGCTGCGGACTATTACCTCCTCCCACCGGAGACACTGGTGGTCACCACACCCGTGGCCACACCCCTCCGACTTTTAGGTACCTTTTAATCTCACTAAAACATGGGTAACACAAAAAGCAGATAAGGGATTTTCCAGAATTATCCTAGAAAATGTGTCTAATAACATCTGAATCGCTCTCACTGCCCTCAGTCTTTTTTTTTTTTCTAGTCCTTCACTCTTACTATCCTCAGCCACGAATCTTTCATCCTCGCTCAAATTGATGGGGAAATTGTTGCTTTCTCGGTCCGAATCGCTCTAGCTGCTGGTGGCTATGATTGTAAACAATGTGAGGATGTGAGGAGCTCCACAACCTGTGACGTCACGCGCACATCGTCTGCTAGTTCCGGTAAAGGCAAGGCTTTTTTATCAGCGACCAAAAATTGCAAACTTTATCGTCGATGTTCTCTACTAAATCCTTTCAGCAAAAATATGGCAATATTGCGAAATGATCAAGTATGACACATAGAATAGACCTGCTATCCCCATTTGAATAAGAAAATCTCATTTAAGTTGGCCTTTAAACTGTTTGACTATTTGCTCACGCAGTTGTGGACAAAGGGGTGTACCTCGCCCCATCCTTTCTTGTGAAAGACTGAGCATTTTTTGGGAAGCTGTTTTTATACCCAATCATGACACCCACCTGTTCCCAATTAGCCTGCACATGTGACGTCTGGGTGGCATCGTGGCATGTGTTTATGTTCTCGTGGTGCAGCAGAGATGGAACACAGCGTTACGGTAGGAATGATGATTTATTCCTAAGTACAAAAACAAACTAATAACAGAAATACTGGCACATGGACACTAAAGACAAAACAAACAGAACTAGCGTGGAAGCTAGAATGAACTGAAACTGAAAGTATGTAAACTAGGGACAAGTAAACAAACAAAATAGCATGGAAGCTAATAGGGTGAAAAAAGATAGTTACCACAATGAGGGAAGCGCGATGTCACTTGTTGCGTGTAGCAAACTATAGTCCGAGACCGAATGTAAAACAAGGGCGGTCTTAAATAAGGAGATAACTAATCAAGTCAGGTGCGTGACGACCAACCAGAATCAGGTGACACTGAATGAGTTACCCTGACAGCAGAAAACCAAACAGGAAGTGCCACCGGGAACCAAAGACGTTGAATGCAACACAGAATGATAATAAAACAGAAACAAAACCAGAATATGACATGGTCCAAGATGTGGACCATGACAGCACACATGTGGGATGTTCCGAATAAGTGTTTGATGAGCATTCCTCAACTTTATCAGTATTTATTGCCACCTTTCCCAACTTCTTTGTCACATGTTGCTGGCATCAAATTCTAAAGTTAATGATTATTTGCAAAAAAAATATATTTATCAGTTTGAACACTAAATATGTTGTCTTTGTAGCATATTCAACTGAATATGGGTTGAAAATGATTTGCAAATCATTGTATTCTGTTTATATTTACGTCTAACACAATTTCCCAACACTTATGGAAACGGGGTTTGTATTCATTCTTGCCTCGCGATATTTACGTTGGTTCTCCTTGCTTCTTGCTTCTTTAGTTTGCAAAACCTTTGCCGTAACTTCCCGTGCCATCGGCACGTCTTGTATTTTCGTATTTTGGCCTGATTGTTGGATTAAATCATCTTTCTTACCTGAATGCTGCTTCCTGATGTCCATCTGCATCTTGGTGAAACGACCACTGTGAAACCCAACCCCGACGTGATATTTTCACGGTTTGGCAGATATATCTGCCTGTAACAGCCAGGCTCCCATGACTACTCTGCAGAGCAGAACGGTCTATGACAGAGCTGGGCAAAATATTTGGGGGCTGCATTGAAAGAAAAAAATATGTAGGGGTGGGGGGTGTTCCCCACATTTTGCGGTCCTCTCCAAGGTTTCTCATAGTCATTCTCATTGACGTCCCACTGGGTTGTGAGTTTTTCCTTGCCTTTATTTGGGCGCTGAACCGCGGATGTCGTTGTGGCTTGTACAGCCCTTTGAGACACTTGTGATTTAGGGCTATATAAATAAACATTGATTGATTGATTTAATGTGTGTGTGTGTATAAATTACATGTACACATTTAGCTGTAAAAATCAGCTGTACAGTATGTGTTTGACTCCTTTTTTTTTTTCAGGAACACTAATACAAAAAACCACAATGTCTGATATGTGAAGTGAATTATATTTATATAGCACTTTTTCTCTAGTGACTCAAAGCGCTTTACATAGTGAAACCCAATATCTAAGTTACATTCAAACCAGTGTGGGTGGCACTGGGAGCAGGTGGGTAAAGTGTCTCGCCTAAGGACACAACGGCAGTCTCTAGGATGGCGGATGCGGGAATCGAACCTGCCACCCTCAAGTTGCTGGCACGGCCGCTCTACCAACCGAGCTAAACCGCCCCGTTCTAAAAACGTTATGACAGACCACCTGAAAAAAAGGAATAGAATTTCACAGTTTTTTACTGAATGGGACACCCAAAAGTTAGACGAAAATAAAGAAAGTGGGATTTACAATTTTAATTATGAAACAATAAAACACTGAATATTAACAACATATGAACATCGCCCCTCTTTACTTATCAGACCAGCTCCTCGCTCAAGCAAAACACAACAAAAATGTAAAAATATGAATGCAAAGTGTAATAAACACCTACAATATGATATATTTTCACTTTTACGCAGAACTTTGTTGTAAAAATTTGCTTCCGTATTTGTTTCTGCCACACGTGTTTCGGGCTGGCTGCTCTGAAAACAAACTCCGCCCACTCTGCTTTGTTACTCGTCTGAGCTCCTGTGAGGTAGATTACCGTAATAACTTGTACAACATTCAAAAGTGCAGATTTCAACTATTGAAGTACTTTCTATAGTTCAAGAGTACAGTTTTGATGTTAAAGGTCTAAAAAAAAAACTAGATCCGCATGTGGCCTGCGGGCCATATTTTTGCCTAAGTCTTGTCATTGATGTACCGAAATGGATGGGGGCCAATTATTTTTCCATCCATCCATCCATTCCATCCATCCATTTCTACCGCTTATTCCCTTTGGGGTAGCGGGGTCGCTGGTGCCTATCTCAGCTACAATCGGGCGGAAGGCGGGATAAACCCTGGACTAGTCGACACCTCATCACCGGGCCAACACAGAAAACATTCACACTCACATTCACACACTAGAGCCAACTTAGTTTTGCCAATCAACAGAAATTCTGGTATTTAATCAAACAAAACCTTCGGAGATGACAGCGCTATTGGTCCACTGCCTTAGGGTAATTTTAACGACTTGCCTAAGCTTTACAAACAAATTAGCTTCTTTCAAGTCAAGTCAAACAGTATCTTTCTCAGGAGGCCTTTGGAAAGAGCTCCGTTACTGTAATTCTTTGTACGTAGGCCTGGATCAGAGCCCTTTCCAGTGACTGCAGCAAGTGTAGGCTGCGGCAGACCGTCTTTTAACAAAAACTAAGAGACGTACTAGCCTCACTTTAACAGCTCCAAGTACCTTTTAAGAGTCGTATTCACAAATCTACTAATTGTTTTAGGTGGCCCCGCCCTATCTGATTGCACAACTGGAGCCTAAACTCTCCCTGAGAGTTTTCAGACCAGCTCCTCCTGGCTGTGTCTAAAACCAGGCTCAAAACCAGAGAGAATGTATTTTTAGTAGAAGGGCACAGATTGTGGAAGAGCATTCCACTATCTGTTATATTTTCCCAGTCCCTGAGCCAGTTTATATCTAGCCTAAAAACACATGTTTTGCACATTTGCTGTGTGGTGTGCTCCAGCACATCTTCAACATGAGCCTTAGGCTGCAGAAAGTCCCCACACTGTGGAAAACCTCATGGATGGTCCCCGTCCCCAAGTGCACGCGACCCAGCACGTCGAAGGACTACAGGCCGGTGGCTCTAACCTCCCGTATCATGAAAACCATGGAGAGGTTGGTCCTGGAACAACTCCACCCTCCAGTCAAGCCCCACCTGGACCCACTCCAATGGGAGTGGAGGACACTGCTGAACCGAGTCCACGCCCACCTAGACAAGCCTGCGAGCAGTGTGAGGGTCATGATTTTTGACTTCTCCAGTGCTTTCAATACCATACGGCCTGTGCTACTAGGTGTGAAGTTGGAGACGATGCAGGTGGAGGCCCACTTTGTGTCCTTGGTTGTAGATTACCTGACTGACAGACCACAGTACGTGCGACTGCAGGACTGTGTGTCTGACAGGCTGGTCAGCAACACCGGGGCCCCGCAGGGCACAGTTCTCTCCCCCTTCCTCTTCACCATCAACACCACCGATTTCAACTATCAGTCAGAGTCCTGCCACCTTCAGATGTTTTCTGATGACTCTGCGATAGTGGGGTGTATTGAAGATGGTGATGAATACAGGGCACTGGTGGAGGACTTTGTCACATGGTGTGGAGAGAACCACCTCCAGCTCAATGTGATGAAGACCAAGGAGCTGGTTGTGGACCTGGGAAGGAGAAGGAGTACTTCGGTGACCCCTGTTTCCATCAAGGAGGTCGATGTGGACATGGTTGGGGATTATAAATACCTCGGAGTACACATCGACAACAAGCTGAATGGGTCAAAACACGCTCTACAAGAAGGGACAGAGCTGCGTCTACTTCCTCAAGAGGCTAGGATCCTTCAACGTCTGCACAAAGATGGTGAAGATGTTCTACAAGTCGGTGGTGGCAGGCGCCTTCTTGTACGTCGTGGCTTGCTGGGGCAGTGGGCTGAGAGCGAGGGACGCAAACAGACTGGACAAGTTGGTAAAGAAGGCCAGTAACGTGGTGGGAGTGGAGCTAGACTCTCTGGCGGTGGTGTCAGAGAGAAGAAGTCTAGGAAACTCCTCGCCGTTATGGACAACACCTCCCACCCACTACACTCGGACCTTGCGGAGAGAATGAACACGTTCAGTGGAAGGCTCAGACTCCCAAAATGCAACACGGAACGACACAGGAGGTCTTTCATACCGACAGCACAAGTTATGTGCTGACAGAACGTACTCACAAAGAGATAACCACACCGTCACTGAATGTAATGAATTGACGTTAGCGTAACAAAAGTTAACTTTAGCCTGAAGTTAGCAGCCCATTTGCGCTAGGAGTATGTGGAAAACGTACTAATGTATTAACTTACTATGACATTTATCGATTATGTTAACAGCATTTGTGACTTATCTTTGAAAAAATATCCTTGTGGCGAGCCTTAAGGTGCCGCTTAAAGGGGAACATTATCACCAGAGCTATGTAAGCGTCAATATATACTTTGATGGTGCAGAAAAAAGACCTTATATTTTTTTTAACCGATTTCCGAACTCTAAATGGGTGGATTTTGGCGAATTAAACGCCTTTCTGTTCATCGCGCTGGAGGCGATGACATCAGAATGTGACGTCGCCGAGGTAACGCACCCACCATTTTCATTTTCAACACATTACAAACACCGGGTCTCAGCTTTGTTATTTTCCGTTTTTTTGACTATTTTTTGGAACCTTGGAGACATCATGCCTCGACGGTGTGTTGTCGGAGGGTGTAACAACACTAACAGGGAGGGATTCAAGTTGCACCACTGGCCCGAAGATGCGAAAGTGTCTGCCGCCAGACCCGCATTGAATGTGCCAGATGTCTCCACATTTGACCGGCGATGCTAAGGCAGACATGGCACAGAGATGTAGGGATAACCTGCAAATGCATTTGCAACGATAGTCAACGAAATCACAAAGGTGAGTTTTGTTGATGTTGACTGCCAGCTAATCGATGCTAACATGCTACGCTAATCGATGCTAACATGCTATTTACCGGCGGTGCTAAAGCAGACATGGCACAGAGCTGTATGGATAACCTGCAGATGCATTTGCAACTATGTTACGTTTCCTTCCACCTACATTTAATGCGAAAAAAACACTTACCAATCGACGGATTTAAGTTGCTCCAGTGTCAAAAGATGCGAAAGTCCTGATCGTTTGGTCCGCACATTTTACCGGCGATGCTAACGCAGCTATTCGGCCATGCTATGGCTATGAATAGCGTCAATAGCTATTCGCTCAATAGCTTCAGTTTCTTCTTCAATATTTTCATACTCCAACCATCTGTTTCAATACATGCGTAATCTGTTGAATCGCTTAAGTCGCTGAAATCCAAGTTTGAATCCGAGCTAATGTCACTATATCTTGCTGTGGTATTCCCATTGTTTGTTTACATTGGCAGCACTGTGTGACGTCACAGGGAAATGGCCAGTGTCTTCGCAGAGAGCCGAAAATAAGGCACTTTAAAGCTTTATTGAGGGATATTCCGAGACCGGTAAAATTTTGAAAAAAACTTCAAAAAATACAACAAGCCACTGGGAACTGATTTTTATTGTTTTTAACCCTTTTGAAATTGTGATAATGTTCCCCTTTAAGGTTGGTCGTATTTTTTCCGCAAATTTTGTGGCCACATTTGTCACCGTCTTCCTTCACAATACACTCTGTTTTATTATCTGCTGGGTTATATTTAAAATACACCCATATGTCGTCTCTACGTCTGCAACCACCGAGCCCCTGTGTTGAAACTGCCGCCGCCATCACGGTCCATTGCCTGATGAACAACAACAGTGTGACGTGATGAGCACGTTGTAATGGACGCTGCACGCCAGTTGGTGGGCGTGACCAAACAAGGATAGAATGCAGCAGCCTGCTGAAGGCAGCAGCAGATACTTTTTAGGTTTTAATTGACACACACAATAAACAGAAATGTCGTGCATTTTAAACGTCTGACAGATTACCCACTAACATTTTCGTCCGTTCTCGTCAACGAAAACTCACACACGTCTCGTCATGTTTTCGTCATCAGAGAGACATGTTTATCTCGTCGCCGTCTCGTTATTGTCATGAAAAAAAGTGGCGTCAACGAAATGATTTCGTCATCGTCATCGTCATTGTTGACGAAAACAACACTGCACAGGACTACTGGTCGAGGCTTTCAAAGAAACTTATAATGGTCAAAAATGACTGGACCAATTTAGGACTGTACACCTAACATACAAACATGACTCCAGGTGAATAAAAATAATACTTATCTTATGGTATTAAACATGACTTACAATTGAAAAGGATAAAATCATTTTTTTAAATACAAAATATTGGTATTGATCATACTGGCTGAGTATTTATTAATCACACCATAGTTAGCAGACCGGTTTGATTAAGGAGGTTACGGATTCCGAGCATATCAGCCAAGAGAAGACGAAAGCAGATTTACTTTGTATCCAACTTCATATTTTTTTAAGAGTATTTCATCAAAAATAAACTTACTGCATTGCCAACACTGGTATCCAATATCATTTCAAAAGCCCTTAAAATGAGCATATTGACACATATTAATAGAGCTCAAAACTGAGTGTTGTTGTTCTGAAACTTGTCTTTTGATAGAGGTCTGTAACTGGATCTGATTGGATTGTGCAAATAGTCTTGATCTTGTGGTCATTGTGTCATTGACCGTTGGCAGTAGACATTTCACATGCTGCTGCCTCTACTCGCTATTTATGCACTGAATGTCCGCATGGTCAGGTGTTTGCACAGACTTTGTTAAAAGGGTACTGGTACTGACGTAAATGAGTGTCATCAGTTGTTAACACTTTCCTGTCATTGCACACGTTTACAAGGAAACTGTTGACATGCACAGCTTCGCTTATCAGTTCATGCTCACAGACTTACAATGGTGGTCTCTGAGGCCCTGTGCAAACCGGAAAGTTTTGAGGTCAGAACAATGAAGTATTGTGTTATTTGCACATGGCAACTGCGTGCTGGGTCCCCTGAAACGATATTATTCTCATTCTCGCGATATTTGGTTTTCTCTTAAAGGGGAACATTATCACCAGACCTATGTAAGCGTTGATATATTTTTTTAACCGATTTCCGAAATCTACATGGGTGAATTTTGGCGAATTAAACGCCTTTCTATTATTTGTATTCGGATAGGTAGTCAACCGCCATTTTCTCAAACACATTACAAACACCAAGTCAAATCAGCTCTGTTATTTTCCGTTTTTTCGACTGTTTTCCGTACCTTGGAGACATCATGCCTCGTCGGTGTGTTGTCGTAGAGTGTAACAACACGATCAGGGACGGATTCAAGTTGACTTACGTGGAGTGTGCATTGATTAGCACAGCATGCTAATCGATGCTAACATGCTATTTAGGCTAGCTGTATGTACATTTGTACACACAAATTTAATGCCACAAATTTAATGTACTCCCACATCTAATGCCGAACAAACACTTACCAATCGACGGATTTAAGTGGCTCCAGTGTCACAAGATTCGAAAGTCCCGATCGTTTCGTCTGCACATTTTACCGGCGATGCTAAGGAAGACATGGCACAGAGATGTATGGATATCCTGCAGATGCATTTCCAACGATAAAGTCAACGAAATCACAAAGGTGAGTTTTGTTGATGTTATTGACTTATGTGCTAATCAGATATATTGGGTCAGCTAATCGATGCTAACGTGCTATTTAGGCTATATTGTAGCTATATTTGCATCCAGCCTTTCCCTGCACCCACATTTAATGCCAAACAAACACTTACCAATCGACTGATTTAAGTTGCTCCAGTGTCACAAGATGCGAAAGTCCCGATCGTTTGGTCTGCACGTTTTACCGGCGATGCTAAGGCAGACATGGCACAGAGATGTATGGATATCCTGCGACACTCAATCGTTAGAAGGCGATCGCAGAATAGCGTCAATAGCTATTCGCTCAATAGCTTCAGTTTCTTCTTCAATTTCGTATCGCTATCTGCCTCCATACTCCAACCATCCGTTTCAATACATGCATAATCTGTTGAATTGCTTAAGCCGCTAAAATCAGAGTCTGAATCCGAGCTAATGTCGCTATATCTTGCTGTGCTCTCCGCCTTGTTGTTTGTATTGGCATCACTGGTTGATGTCACAGGACAATGGACGGTGGCTTCACAGATAGCGAAAATCAGGCACTTTAAAGCCTTTTTTCGGGATATTCCATGATTGGCAAAATTTAGAAAAAAACTAAGCCACTGGGAACTGATTTGTATTGGTTTTAACCCCTCGGAAATTGTGATAATGGTCCCCTTTAAAGTAATGTGCCTCACAGAAGTCTTTCTACTTTATCGTCAGTCCAGACAAGAGACTCAATTTTCTGTGCACTGCCCATCCTCTTCCTCTTGTGTTTGTTTGTGTTTGTTTGGTAAGTATTCGACTTTATGGGTCCTATTTTCCCATGTACTTAAATGAAAACAGCTGTGCAACTGCAGGGATTCTGTCTGTGCAGCATTCTCCCCCTTGGCAGTAAGTGTGCGCCATCACCCAAGAATTCACACTTTGGGGGGAGCAACTCTTAAAGGGAAACATTATCACAATTTCAGAATCAGTTCCCAGAGGCTTACTTTATTTTTCAAAGTTTTTTTCAAAATTTTACTCATCACACTTCAAACTGCCTGATTTCCACCATCGCTATATCCACCCGTCCATTTTCCTGTGATGTCACTGCGTGATGCCCATACAAACAAACATGGCGGATAGCACAGAAAGATATAGCGACATTAACTCGGATTCAGACTCGGATTTCAGCGGCTTAAGCGATTCAACAGATTACGCATGTATTGAAACGGATGGTTGGAGTGTGGAGGTAGATAGCGAAAACGAAATTGAAGAAGAAACTGAAGCTATTGACAGACAGGGGCAACGAGGACGAATTCGGCGATCGCCTTCTAACCAACGATTGCATCTTTTGACCACTGGTGCAACTTGAATCTGTCGATTGGTATGTGTTTGTTTGGCATTAAATGTGGTTGGAGGGAAAGGCTGGATGCACATATAGCTACAAATGAGGCATAATGATGCAATATGTACATACAGCTAGCCTAAATAGCAGGTTAGCATCGATTAGCTTTCAGTCATGCCATGACCAAATATTTCTGATAAGCACATAAGTCAATAACATCAACAAAACTCAACTTTGTGATTTTGTTGACTTTATCGTTGGAAATGCATTTGCTTTTAGTGTCGCAGGATATCCACACATTCCTGCCATCTCTGTCGTAGCATCTCTATCGTCGGTAAAGAGTGCAGAACAATCGAGGGACTTTCACATCTTTTGACCACTGGCGCAACTTGAATCCGTCGATTGGTATGTGTTTGTTTGGCATTAAATGTGGGTGGAGGGAAAGGCTGGATGCAAATATAGCTACAAATGAGGAATAATGATGCAATATGTACTGTTGCGTTGGATCCGGTCTTCTGCCGGTCACCTCCCAGGTTGGTTCGATGACACATATGCTGGTCATAAATGAATCCCTTAGACAGAGTACATTATCTTGATATTTTATTCTACAGCTCTAGGAGACCAATCTTTGATACAACAACCTTTCAATTGTAGTGCTCAAATTGATCTAATTCTACAATGGAAGTTTCGCCTCTACTCTCCCTCTCACCGGCCCCCTCCTCCTCTTCTCCCCCTCCTCTTCTAGAACGAATTCCCATATCTATTTTCCTTCTCAGCCTGGCACATTTGAGATAAGAGTGTTATTGTTGTTAGTTATATACTACTATCAAGGCCTACGTAAGTCCAACAGTTAGCTGTTTTAAAATGTGACTAGGATATAAAAAGATATCTATTTCCGTCAATCCCCCTTCAGATCTTCTACAAAAGATCTCTAACACAAATAAAAAACTTCTAAAGCACGCCCCACATTAAAGTTTTAGCAAGCTAGCAATAAAATAACAGCACAGTTACATGGGAGTTAAAGGGAGGGAGTCCTTGTCAATGTCATCATGGTCAGGGAAGGAATCTAGCCATTCTCGAAAGTCATTACTTTGCTTGACCCCCTTCAGAGACATAGCAATGGATGGCCTGAGGGAGGTCGGGGCAATTTGTTCAGCAAGTCCCTCAACAGCGTCACGAGTCAGGTTGGTCAGTCTCAACAGATTATAAAAAACATAGTTAATGCGTTCTACAATTTTTAGTTGCAGTCACAGGGAATATAGCACCAATGATACGAAGGTTCTCGAATCCTGCACAGGATTCACACCACAATTTATGTTGTCCGGGATCCCCCATGGTTGTCCTATTGCATCAAAGTAAACACCATCAGGGTTTCTCATCAAATCAAAGGAGCCCCTTACACTCCTCCTAGATAGAACATGACGGCGTTGGCGGGAAGTCAAAGAGGCCGCTGAAACAGGAGTTCCAAGGGGTGTTCATTTGGTACCCACTAGGGTGAGTGGGGTCACCAGTCTAACCATAGCACAAAGCCCAACGGCTGCTGTCGGGATTCTAATGTACAACCTGTGCTCCCCACAATACCAGAATAAGTCAGCCTGTGCCCAAGGGCCTATTTTTGAGCCCTCTATCAGTGTGGTGCACCAGGAAGGGTCAATGTCACCCAATTTGTTGGGGGGCGAAGAAGGTCCTGGGAATTGAAAACACGTGTAATTCATCTTTTGGGCCACAAAAGGAAGAAATCGGGTGGAATTGTCAACAGGAGGGTACACACTAGCCAACAAATCACACCCTGGCGACGTAGGTTCAGAAAACAAAGAGATAAGGCAGTTTGAGCCATATGTGTCAGTCAACTTAAAAGGGGAGGGGTAAGTGTGGGGAAAGGGACGCCCAGCGGAACAAGCAACGGAATCACCCATGGTTTGGCTCCTGGCCATGCTAGTCATCCACCTCAGCCATAGGTTGCCTGCACCCGCTCCTAGGTTCAAAGCTACCAGGTCCTCAGTGGTGATGTCATTAGTATATACAGATGTGAGAGCCTTTGAAACGTCACCGAGGTGGAGTTGCACTTTAGGTGCTACAGAGGGGGCAGAGGTATTTAACGCCCTCTCAAGAACATTATTTTAATAATCCCTTTGGTGTCTGTACCAGTCTGGTCTACCCCCAACACAACATAAATCGGACTGGGCCAAATGGGCAAGACACCCAGGTTGGCAATTGTAAGGGCGATGGGGTTCTGGGAACGATCAAAATTCCTCTGGAAGGTCATCCCTTCCTGAATAGTTTTTATGTGATAACAGGGGGCACCACCCCTTAGAGTATGTATTCTGCTTCCAACACCAATAGCTCAAGGTTGAGTCGTAACAAAGATAGAGGTTACTACTACGGTAATAGGTATTATGTCCCTCGGAATCAATCACACTGCACAGGTCAAAAAAGTAAGTCTTGCTGTTCCAGTCTATTTCAAGTCCGCCATATGTTCTAAGACACTTATCAGTCACTGTCGTCGGGAAGGAAGGACTGAGGCACAAGGACATTAAAACAAGCCTAAGTACCAGTCTGTCCGGGAATACTGCTGGGTGTAACATCCTGTCTTCCGCCTATCAAAATCAGAGTAATTTAGGTAACGAAACGGGGATCAAAATCAAACTTTTCACTTATTGTAACGACACCAATAGTTATGCTGAAAACAAGCAAGAGAAGTTGTATAACATCGAGTACATAGGTTGGTCTCAAGTAAGGATATATGATAGTTTTGGATAAATGATATAGCAGTTGAGCAGGTCTGGTAGATCTACACGAAGGTAGACGGCTGCTCAACGGGGAAAGATCTCTCTCGGCGTCTTCTTCTGGGCTCTGAGACTATGTGTGTAAATTACTAAAGCGTCTCTCTTCTATGACCTGGGGGAAGAGGTTACCAGCACAACACCCCCTTCAGTGTCTAAAAGTGAGTCGTCTGCCTGCTCCCGTTCATCTTCAGATGCCTCAGGCTCAAAAGGCGCTGCTAGGGGGTCGAGAGGGACAGGTGTTGTGGCGATGTCGGCAGTGACATCTGCTGGAGATCTGTCAGATCCTCCAGCAGGAGTGCATAGGGAGAGGTGGTACCAGGTGTCGCCTTTACCAGCCAGTCGAAGGGCGTGGAACAACCGTTCCACAACCTTGAAGGGACTGGTCTATCTGGGCTTTGTCCACTTGCGCTTTATGACTTTGATCTTGACCCACTCAACGGGCGGAAGGGTTCCTGGAGTGGTGGATTGTTGCTCACGAATCTGTGTAGAGAAATTGTTACACAAATTGTGAATTATATTTATATAGCACTTTTCTCTAGTGACTCCAAGCGCTTTACATAGTGAAACCCAATATCTAAGTTACATTTTAAACCAGTGTGGGTGGCACTGGGAGCAGGTGGGTAAAGTGTCTTGCACAAGGACACAACGGCAGTGACTAGGATGGCAGAAGCGGGAATCGATCCTGCAACCCTCAAGTTGCTGGCACGGCCACTCTACCAACCGAGCTATGCCGCCCCAAATTCTGAATTTGCTCAACGCACCATTTTGGTTATACGCTGATTCCTCCTTCCAGGGGGGCGGCTGGACCTGGGAAGGGCTGACTTGTGTGAAAAAACAGTTTTGTTCATGGACATTCGAATGGTCACTTCATATTGGTCTTTGCACAGATTTTAGCCAATTTGTTTTGATTCTTGTTCATTCTCTCGACCTTACCTTGGGACTGAGGATGGTACACCGAACCGAACCTGTGTTCTAGTCCGAGAGCTTTTTCGACCAAGGCTAAGTGAGCATTTTTTTAAAATGGCTGTCGTTGTCTGACCTAATCTTTTTGGGGAAACAATGTCGGGCTATTAGGTTATTAACAAGCCATTTAATTACTGATTTTGCATCCTCTTTTTAGGTAGTGGTTGCTTCCGGCCAACCACTGTAATTGTCAAAGCAAGTCAGCAAGTACCTTTTCACTTGTACCTGATTGATCATATCAATGAAATCCCAAACTTTACACAGATGTTACCTCATCTCCTCCATATTCCAAATGAATCTACTAAACCACTATCGATGTGCAAACTCGTTATTTTCAAATAAAATTTAGTCACAACTTTTTACCCACTGAAAAAATGTTAAAACTACTCCACTTCCCCCTTACGGCAAACCCCGCCTTGCCCTGACAAGCCTCATGCCTACATCAAATCATGGCACCTTCTACCTTCCTGTTGTGACAACCAAGAGAGTAACCATTGGGAAACTTAGCCACCCTGCTAACCTAAACAATCTCATTTCTATTCTCTCCTAAACAAAGCCAACATCGAATCCTGTCAAGAACACCATCAGGATGGGTCTGTTGAATGTCAGGTCTCTGAATAACAAATCATTTTTAGTCAATGATTTTATTACTACTTCTAAACTTGACTTTATGTTTTTAACTGAAAAATGTTAAAACTATAGAAATTGTCAGAGTCGGATGATTGTCGATTTTGTTGTAAGGAGTCTGAATCCCCCCTCAACTCGTCTCCCTTCTTTTTCAAAATTAGGGACTGTGTTTGTATTACTATCACTTTCAGAAACATCTAAGAAAAAGTTTAGCTGATAGTCAAGTAAATTATTCAATATGGTGAAAGCGACAATATATGCTTATATTTATAAATTCCTTGGACCTAAGTCTTTGGTTTCGTAGGCGGAACAGAGAGCAAGGGAATAATGTGGGACAGCATTTGTGTCCATCTTATACCATGGTAGTTGTTGCAAAGATATGTCAACATGAGCAGCCTCACCTTGAGTTCCAACATATACAGTGTATATATATATATAAAAGGAGTCAAAGGCCTCCTGGTATGAGTTGTCTAACTGGTTATCAAAACATATGGCGGGTCGGGTGGTGGTGCACACGGAAACAGCTCAGTCAGCCAGGGTTTTCACTGATAGAACAGTTGGAACAGGAGTTGGGGTACTCAGCAGGTGTCAGCCACTTCTGGTGCTCCAAGCTGTGGTATGAGCTCATGCTGTAGTTCCGTCAGGTAACCCCAGGAAGGTCCCTTCTGTGCGATACTGAATGTCAGGGTACAGTTTGTAAAGCAGGTCATTACCAAGCAGGCACGGTGTGTGTAGGTCGACCACGAAGGGGTGCTTCAGTGTGTGTCCAGCAATTTGAACCAGAAGTGGTTTGGTGACATGTAACATTCTTGTGACCTCAGCGAAGCCTTCGACCTTCAAAAGGGAAGCACACAGTTTCTCTGTCTGTTTACTTAAGCTCTCATAGCTCAGTATGTCCTCTGATTAGAATTTGTTTAACGTTTGGGGGACGATTTGTTTTGACTAGAGCAGAGAGTGTGGCAACCTTTTTGTCTGTATTTTTTTTTTCTGCCCTCTTCAGACGCCCTTGTTATTAAAGGGGAACATTATCACAATTTCAGAAGGGTTAAAACCAATACAAATCAGTTCCCAGTGGCTTATTTTATTTTTCGAAGTTTTTTCAAAATTTTACCCATCATGGAATATCCTGAAAAAAGGCCTTAAAGTGCCTGATTTTTGCTATCTGTGAAGCCACCGCCCATTTTCCTGTGACGTCATCCAGTGATGCCAATAAAAACAACATGGCGGATAGCACAGCAAGATATAGCGACATTAGCTCGGATTCAGACTCGGATTTCAGTGGCTTACGCGTTTCAACAGATTACGCATGTATTGAAACGGATGGTTGGAGTATGGAGGCAGATAGCGAAAACGAAAATTAAGAAGAAACTGAAGCTATTGAGCGAATAGCTATTGATGCTATTCGGTGATCGCCTTCTAACCAACGATTGAGTGTCGCAGGATATCCATACATCTCTGTGCCATGTCTGCCTTAGCATCGCCGGTAAAATGTGCAGACCAAACGATCGGGACTTTCGCATCTTGTGACACTGGAGCAACTTAAATCCGTCGATTGGTAAGTGTTTGTTTGGCATTAAATGTGGGTGCAGGGAAAGGCTGGATGCAAATATGGCTACAAATGTACATACAGCTAGCCTAAATAGCATGTTAGCATCGATTAGCTGGCAGTCATGCCTTGACCAAATATGTCTGATTAGCACATAAGTCAATAACATCAACAAAACTCACCTTTGTGATTTCGTTGACTTTACGTTGGAAATGCAATCTGCAGGATATCCATACATCTCTGTGCCATGTCTGCCTTAGCATCGCCGGTAAAATGTACAGACCAAACGATTGGGACTTTCGCATCTTGTGACACTGGAGCAACTTAAAGCTGTCGATTGGTAAGTGTTTGTTTGGCATTAAATGTGGGTGCAGGGAAAGGCTGGATGCAAATATAGCTACAGATGTACATACAGCTAGCCTAAACAGCATGTTAGCATCGATTAGCTGGCAGTCATGCCGTGACCAAATATGTCTGATTAGCACATAAGTCAATAACATCAACAAAACTCACCTTTGTAATTTCGTTGACTTTATTGTTGGAAATGCATCTGCAGGATATCCATACAACTCTGTGCCATGTCTGCCTTAACATCGCCGGTAAAATGTGCAGACCAAACAATCGGGACTTTCGCATCTTGTGACACTGGAGCAACTTAAATCCGTCGCTTAGTAAGTGTTTGTTTGGCATTAAATGTGGGTGTACATTAAATTTGTGGCATTAAATTTGTATGTACAGATGTACATACAGCTAGCCTAAACAGCATGTTAGCATCAATTAGCATGCCGTGCTAATCGATGCACACTCCACGTAAGTTAACTTGAATCCGTCCCTGATCGTGTTGTTACACCCTCCGACAACACACCGACGAGGCATGATGTCTCCAAGGTACGGAAAACAGTCGAAAAAACGGAAAATAACAGAGCTGATTTGACTTGGTGTTTGTAATGTGTTTTAGAAAATGGCGGATTGACTACTTATGTGACGTCACAATGTGACGTCATCGCTCCGAGTGCGAATAATAGAAAGGCGTTTAATTCGCCAAAATTCACCCTTTTAGAGTTCGGAAATCGGTTAAAAAAATATGGTCTTTTTTCTGCAACATCAAGGTATACTGTATATTGACGCTTACATAGGTCTGGTGATAATGTTCCCCTTTAAGACAACTCTTATCTCAAATGTCTCACCCAGAAGCACAGCTGTATCATATCAAACTTTAATAATAACAAACATAATTTATCATTCACTCTGACCTACACTAAATGGCCCGGGAGAATGAAGTCACTGGGCTTCCTTTCTTAGGCTGCTGCCCCCGCGACCCGACCTCCGAAAAGCAGAGGAAGATAAATAAATGGATGGATCATTCACTCATATGTTTTCTGAAGTAGGTATTATAAGAACAACTATAAAACAACTTTTATTTAATGGTGGACAAGGCAAAAATGCAACCGATCTATCAAAATGACCACTCTGTGTCTGGAATACAAAACAGTGTTTGACTTACAAACTTCAGGATAGACTCCTAATGCAGATTTTAGAAAAAGGCTCTGCTTACCTTGATTTATGTGTTGGCCCAGTGAATCAGTCCGGAAGCTTGTAAGAGAAGTCTAATTCTCAACGTGTCATCCCGAACGAGCCCCCAATTGTTGTGTTCCAACCCGGTCTTCTTCTGCCGGCCACCCCCCAGAGTTCGTTGGATGACACATAAGCTGGTTTTAAATGAATCCTGAGACAGAGTAGCTTTTCTTGATATTTTATTACCAAAGCTTTAGCAGACAAAATCTATTCACGACACATTCAAATAGCATCGCCCGAGTTGATCTGACCATACTACAGAAGTTTCGCCTCTTACCCCCTCTCACTCGCCCCCCTTCTTCTCCTCTCCCCCTCCTCTTAAGCCTGGGACATTTGAGATAAGAAGGGTGTTATGACTTTTTGCTACATTCCAACCTTCAAGGTGTACGCATGGCTAATACTTAGCTGTTCTAAAATATGACTAGGCAGAGGTGTGGACTCGAGTCACATGACTTGGACTCGAATCAGACTCGAGTCATGAATTTGATGACTTTAGACTCGACTTGACAAAATGTAAAAAGACTTGCAACTCGACTTAGACTTTAACATCAATGACTTGTAAATTGACTTGGACTTGAGCCTTTTGACTTGACAAGACTTGCGACTTTCCCCAAAACCCAACGATTAAAAAATTATTCAGGAGCGCTCCGTATCTGTCCGTGTCTGTCAGCGTGTGTGCGATGACAGTGTGTGCACTACCTGTCAGAACAACAGCCAATCAAATTACATCCACGTTATTTTCGTCACACAGCATTCAGCCAATCAAATTGCCTGAAAACCAATGAAGGAGAGCTCTCAAACAACACACCGGTGAGGAAAAATTATGCCAACAATTGTTTCGTTCGGGTATTAAAACTACGACTTGGTCAACAAAAAACGAATTCCAGTAAGCAAAGCTTGCGCTTCGTTGGAAGATTACAGACGGAGACGCAACAACTTCCAACTTCGTTCAACATTCGAAGATGCACAAAGAAGGGTAAGTTTTGAATGTAAGTTAACGTTTATTGGCTGAGTAATGTTACTTTTATTTGCTGTTTAGTTAAATCAGTGAGGCTGTAAACTCACTGCTAACGTTATAACCATAGACCTACTCTAAGTAGATGCAGCATGGCGCGCTACTGCCTACTGGCGCTGACGTGACGCGGGGCCGCCATCTTGGAGTGGTGATCCGCTCCACTCAGTGCAATTCATTTGGCAGGAGAAATGGACTGTCAGCGCATTTAATTCATATTACCTCACTAAATACCACTGATATCGACGTGCTTTTTTTGTCATACGTGTAACTATGATAAAATAAAAATTTTTTGGCATGTTCATCATCATCTTCATCATCATTTATTTTTATTCCTTTCATGAAAATGCATATTTACAAGCCACGTACAATTGACACTTTCATTGTTTTTTTTCTTATACATTTCCATGATCAGAAAGGAGCAGATGGAAGAATAATATTCTTATATTTATCTGCCCCCCTTTTTTTTAACACAAATTACAGTATTTTAGATGACTTTATAACTGTTCCCTCCACCAACACCCAAACTCCAACATACTTTTACATTTTCCTTTAAGCACTTTCACAATGACACGTCCAATCTAAATCAAAACTCAGTTTGATATAATTCCAGTTTTCTCTTTTTATAACTCTTTTTAAATACAAAGATATTCTTACAGCTTTTTAAGTCTTTGTTTAGAGAATTCCATGCTTTCACACCAACAACAGACAAGCACATTTGTTTCAAATTTGTTCGCGCTCTTGGATGTTTTAAGTCATACGGCCTTCTGTGGTTCTCATCTTTAGATGTGAACACAAATAACTTTTGTATGTCTTTCGGAAGAACTTTATTTCTCGCTTTGAACATTATTGACAGAGTATTAAATTCTACAATGTCTTTTAGTTTTAGTAATCCTGACCTAATGAAGAGTGGATTTGTGTGGTCTCTATATCCTACTTTAAAAATTATTCGATTTGCTCTTTTCTTTGAAAGAAATAAAGGCATTATGTTGCTATGATATGTATTTCCCCATATTTCTGCACAATAATTGAAATAAGGTAGTATATTTGAGCAATATAACATTGTCATTGTGTTGTATGGAAAACTATATTTAACCTTGTTCAAAATAAATAAGCTTTAAGATACCTTATTTTTCACGTGCATTATATGAGCTTTCCATGTCAGCTTTTCATCTAAGATGACCCCAAGAAATCTGATTTCAGACACCTTCTCAATTTTCACATTGTTTATGGAAAAACTAACTTATATCTTTCTTTTATTACCGAATACCATATATTTAGTCTTTTCCAAATTTAAAGATAATTTATTTATATCAACCACATTTCCTCTTCAATATTATTGGCTAAAATTTTCAAGTCATCTCCTGAACAGTATAAATTTGTATCGTCTGCGAATAATACGCGCTGTAAAATTTTCGAAACCGCACAAATATCATTTATATATAAAGGAAAAAGTTTGGGTCCTAAAATCGAACCTTGTGGAATTCCACATTCAATATTCATACATTCTGACCTATGATCATCGATCTCAACATATTGCTGTCGTTGATGTAAATAACTGGTTAACCAGTCCAGTGCAACTCCTCAGACTCCATGAGTGTATAATTTAGAAATGAGAATTTGATGATCTACAGTGTCAAATGCCTTCTTTAAATCAATGAACACTCCTATTGTGTATTTATTTTGATCAACTGCAGTTGTAATCTCTTCAATAATGTTCATGATGGCCAAGCTCGTAGACCTATTTGATCGAAATCCATACTGATTTTCATTTAATAATTTATGTTTTTCAATAAAACAGTCTAATTTATTAACAAACTGTTTTTCAAGCACTTTTGAAAATTGAAATAAGAGAGATACTGGTCTATAATTACCAATTGTATGTTTATCCCTGGTTTTAAACAAAGGTATAAACTTAGCTGTTTTCATACTGTCTGGGAAAACCCCTACTTTAAAAGAACAATTAATTATATAATGCAATGGTTTAATGATGCAATCAATTGTGTTTTTTATTATACTCATGTCAATGCCCTCATTGTCTGTTGAGGTCTTGTTTTTTAGTTTGTAAACCACAGATAATATTTCATTCTCAGTCACTTCACTAAGAAACATTGACCGCATAACTTTATTTTCCCTTTTCCAGACATCCCCTGATTGATCATTAGCTCTAGGTATTTTGTTTGCTAAGCTAGGTCCTACATTTACAAAGAATTGATTCAATTCATTGACAATTTCATCTTTGTTTTCAATTAACATATTATCTTTTTTAAAACATCTAGGTAGTTCTGCTCGCCTTGTCCTATTCCCTATTGCTTTATTTAAACTATTCATGTAGCCTTTATGTTATTTTTATTTTCATGCAACATTCTTTTGTAATATTCCCTTTTTGCTTGTCTCAATATATTGGTCAACTTGTTTTTGTAGTTTTTATATCGTTTTTCAGCATTCTCTGTTCTTGATTTGATAAACTCCTTATAAAGTCTATTTTTCTTTTTACATGCATTTTTCAAACTGTTTGTCATCCAAGGTGCATTATTTTGCCTTTGTTTAGATCTGCATGGAACCTCAGGACAATGCTTGTTATACAGAGTAATATAATGTTTAAGAAAAGAATCATAAGTAGTATTTATATCGTCAGTGTACACCTCTTTCCACTCTTGTTTTAATAGGTCATCCCTAAAGTTGTTAACATGGTTGACACTTCTTTTCCTCTTAAGTATTTGATAATATCTTCTTTTAGGGAATTGATAGTCAAATATTGCAAATATAGGCAGATGATCACTTATGTCATTCATCACTAACCCAGTAGTGATGTGAATCCCTAAAACATTTGTAAAGATATTATCTATTAAGTTTGCACTAGTTGTGGTTATTCTGCTAGGCTTTGTAATTCATGGGTACAGCCCTTTTTCATATAAAATCTCTAAAAAATCTGATGTTTGTTTATGTGAATCCACCTTTAGAAGATCAATATTATAATCTCCACAAATTGCAATAGTTCTATTTTTATTTAAACCATTAATCATTTCCTCTAATTTATCCATGAAGGTTTCCACTTTTGATCCTGGTTTTATATATACACATGCAACAACAATGTTTCTGTTTTGTTGTAATTCTATCTCAACAATGTTCATAGTTTGCTTAACAGTAATAGAATATTCTGATATGCTATAAGTGAGCAGACGTCCAAGATCAAAACTGGGAATAATAATCCCAAAAAGGGGGAAAAAACAGTCAGCTATTTTTAAGGTGAAGAAACAATATGATTAGGTTATATATACATGCATATATCCTACATAAACAATGTATGAATACATTACATATTTATACATTTCTTTGTGATTTTCACATACAAATTTAAGATATTTGCTCCTACTCAACTCTGTGGTAATATTTTCACAAAATACAACCATGTTAATGTTAAATATTACTTGTGAACAGTAATCCCCCGATTCCTATTTTCAACAGTCCGCTCATTTGAGCAGGAAAACGCTGAACACCAGCGCAGCATCTTTGTTTGCTACCTGTTAACTGTCAGTTTAGGCTGCTTGCCGGCTCCTCATCACCACTTCAAGATGGCGGCCAAATTGCTCACGTCACAGCCGCCAATGCTGCGTCTACTTATAATATGTCTATGGTTATAACGTCATTGCAAACAAGACAATTTGTTGCGTCCACTGCAGTTCGCTACCTTATTCATACTTTTTGTCGTGATTTTTTTTTCAAACAGGGTTGCATGAGGTACCTACACATAATGTTACGTTAGTCAATGTATCACACACAGTAACGTAACGTTAGACGGTGGTCAGCAGCACTGCGTATTTTACCCACCTACAAAAAGACAAACATAGTCAAATACAGGTCAGCTAAAATGTATACTATATTAAGAATATGTGTACATATTCCATAGGGCCGTGAAATCTAAAAAGTACAATTCCATCCATTTACTACCGCTTATTCCCTTTTGGTGGCGCAGGCGCCTATCTCAGCTACAATCGGGCGGAAGGCGGGGTACACCCTGGACAAGTTGAAAAGTACAACTCTGTTTCTTGTTATTTTCATGTATTTGTTGTTTTTTTCATGTGTACGCACACATCAACAGACATACAGTATGAGATTAGATAAATGATATAAGGTAAGAACAGGATAGAAACTGCTGTGGAACTAGTTACAATGTAATATGCCATGGAAATACAATGTTAACACCTTTGTGCAAATAAGAACAGTTGCACTTGTTTTTTTCAAATTTGTTCATTCTGTAAAGGAATGAGTTAAATCTTTAAAATGACTGGTTAATAGTGCTGTTATGAAGTGAAGTGAATTATATTTATATATCGCTTTTCTCAAGTGACTCAAAGCGCTTTACATAGTGACACCCAATATCTTAGTTACATTTAAACCAGTGTGGGTGGCACTGGGAGCAGGTGGGTAAAGTGTCTTGCCCAAGGACACAACCGCAGTAACTAGGATGGCACAAGCGGGAATCGAACCTGCAACCCTCAAGTTGCTGGCACGGCCACTTTACCAACCGAGCTATGCCGCCCCGTGCAATGTCAGCACAATTTTTTTAATAATAAATACATACAGCGTTTTAAAAGCAAACACAAGTCTGTGGTTAAAAGGACTTGAAATGACTCGAAACTCAAAATGCAGGACTTGGGACTTGACTTGAAACTTTCCAGTCTTGACTTTGGACTTGACTCGGGACTTGCCTGTCTTGACTGGGGACTTGACTCGAGACTCGAGGGTAAAAACTTGAGACTTACTTGTGACTTGCAAAACAATGACTTGGTCCCACCTCTGTGACTAGGATTTAAAAAGATATCAAACTCCATTAATTGATATGGGTAACAGTAATTAAAAAAAAATTGGAATATCAGATATTGGCAAAAAAGCCATTATCGGACATCTCTAACAACAATTATGTGCCATGAGATGCAAAAGTGAAACTTAGGCATGGATGGCTTTGCCCGATGCTGCTACAAATAGATTAAATATGTTTCTTTTCTTCTATCATCTAATCCTGGTTCCCAAATATTAGAACTGCGTAAATGCAAACATGTGAGATTTGATGACCATATGACGTCTTTGTTAAAGCGTTCAATGAGGGGTTTGTTGCAGGAGGAATGAACCATTTAGTATTTTTTCAAGGGGGTAATAGGTCGGTGAGGGTTCCTCTATCATGGAGGATGTGATCAAACAGTAATATTTGCTTCACAGCATCGACGACATTCTGGTTTGTAAACCAGAGAACGTCCAGTTCAACAATAGTTTTAATTCTATGATCTCATCATGCAAATTCCTTCTTACCTGATTTTGAGTCAATGTCATACTTATACTTGCCAACCTTGAGACCTCCGATTTCGGGAAGTGGGGGGCGCGGTCGGGGGTTGGGCAAGGGGCACTGTTGGGGGTTAAGAGGGGAGGAGTATATTTACAGCTTTCCATCCATCCATTTTCTACTGCTTATTCCCTTTGGAGTTGTGGGGGGCCTATCTCAGCTACAATCGGGCGGAAGGGGGGGCTACACCCTGGACTAGTCACCACCTCATTGCAGTATGTGTAGAAATCTTTATTTATAATTGAATCACTTTTTTATTTTTCAACAAGTTTTTTGTTATTTTTACACCTTTTTTTCCAAATAGTTCAAGAAAGACCACTACAAATGAGCAATATTTTGCACTGTTGTACAATTTAATAAATCAGAAACTGATGACATAGTGCTGTATTTTACTTTTTTATCTTTTTTTTCAACCAAAAATGCTTTGCTCTGATTAGGGGGTACTTGAACTAAAAAATTGTTCACAGGGGGTACATCTCTAAAAAAAGGTTGAGAACCACTGCTCTAAAAGCCGTAGATGTTATTGTCACATATGCATGCACAGTAGATGGCAGTATTGTCCTGTTTAAGAGTGTCACAACATTGCTGTTCACGACAGACGAACTGCTTTAATTGTTTACCGGCCTGCCACACATTCTGGAAATGCTATTGCAAAAATAAAAAATAAAAAAAAATTACAGTAAGTGGAATGCGGTGAAATCTAACGAGAAAAAGTTGCAATGTTGACAGAAAGCTGCCATGCAGGCAGTTTTTTTTAAAAATTTTGTCTATATTTCTTTTTCTCTTTTTGCATTTGCTCAAAAAGAACAAAAAAAAAACTATGTTATAATGAATTATTCACCTATTCAAAGCTCCAACTATTTCAAATATTTCACTTTAAAATGTTTTCTGTGGAAAATATTGCATATATTGTGTGTTTGCCGTACTAATAAATACATTAACGTTTTCTTTGACAAAAGAGCATAAAACAAGCAAAATTATAGTTTAAACGGAAAATCAACAGATACATCTGAAGTTGATCTCATCACTTAAGTGTTGAAAGTAAAAAAAAAAAAAATAATAATAAAAATGTATCACTTTATGAGTGGGGACCCTTTAGGATCCCAAATATATTTAATGGGATTTTATTCATCTGTACCTGTATCAATGATTGTCACACACACACTAGGTGTGGCGAAATTTGTCCTCTGCATTTGACCCATCCTCTTGTTCACCTCCTGGGAGGTGAGGGGAGCAGTGGGCAGCAGCGGTGCCGTGCCCGGGAATCATTTGTGGGGATTTAACCCCCCATTCCAACCCTTGATGCTGCGTGCCAAGCAGTGAGGTAATGGGTCCCATTTTTATAGTCTTTGGTATGACTCGGCTTGGGTTTGAACTCCCAACCTCTTTTCACTGTAATACCTCAAAAATAATTAATACATTAAAATAAGTGATGTCCTGCATTATTGATCTTTTCAAGGCTGTATTTCACATCAAATATTGCTTTCTGCATGCTTTGGGCAGTCGGGGAAATACTGCATATCTCAGTTTTATTATGAAAATCAATCAATCGATGTTTATATATATTGCCCTAAATAACGGGTGTCTCAAAGGGCTGCACAAGCCACATCTCAGATAAAAAAAAAGTTGTCTTTGACAGAAAAGGCATAAAACATTTTTTTTTTTTTTTAACTTTATATCAACCTGAAGTTGATTTACAGTAAGCGCTCAATATAAAAAAGATAATAATAATTTGACTTGTTTTTAACATTTTAATGACTTTGGCCCTTTATGGTCCTCGGGAGCCCTCAAAGTAAAAAATACAAACAAAATCCTTATATTTTGTTATGGTTTGAAAAAATGACAAATATCAAAACAGCCCCCGCACGCTTACATTTTTCCTCAGTGGAAAAAGTTTGGAGACGAAAACATGACTGCTGTTGTTGTGTGTTGTTACCCCGCTGGGAGGACGTTAATGATACTGCCTAACAATGAACCCACATGAGAAACCAAGAACTCACCCTCGATCATTCTACAGTTATAACGTCATTGGGCAGGCACTCTGTTTATTTTGTGGGAAAGCGGACGTGAAAACAAGCTGGCGACACGTCACTCGGGTCCGCATGGAGCTGGAGGGGGCGTAGCCTCCAGCTCCGCCTGGATTTCGGGAGAAAATTTGTCCCGGGAGGTTTTCGGGAGAGGCGCTGAATTTCGGGAGTCTCCCGGAAAATCCGGGAAGGTTGGCAATTATGACGATACTTGCCGACTTGAGACCTCCGATTTTGGGAGGTGGTGGGTGGGGGTTTGGGGGCGTGGTCGGGGGTGGGGTGGGAGGAGTGGTTGGGGGCAGGGCGTGGTTAAGAGGGGAGGAGTATATTTACAGCTGTTGTGTGCGAAATTGTACACTACACTCTTTAAAGGATGTTATTGTCACATATGCATGATTTATTGATTGATTGAAACTTTTATTATTAGATTGTACAGTACATATCCCGTACAGTTGACCACTAAATGGTAACACCCGAATAAGTTCCTCGGCTACAGAAGCTAGCTCTTGGGACGTGGAACGTCACCTCACTGGTGGGGAAGGAGCCTGAGCTAGTGCGCGAAGTAGAGAAATTCCGGCTGGATGTAGTCGGACCTACTTCGATGCACAGCAAGGGCTCTGGAACCACTTCTCTCGATAGGGGCTGGACTCTCTTCCACTCTGGCGTTCCCAGCAGTGAGAAGAGACGGGCTGGGGTGGAAATTCTCGTTGCCCTTCGGTCAAAGCCTGCACGTTGGAGTTCAACCCAGTGGACGAAAGGGTAGCCTCCCTCCGCCTTCGGTTTGGGGGACGGGTCCTGACTGTTGTTTGTGCTTACGCATCAAACAGCAGTTCAGAGTACCCACCCTTTTTGGGTACACTCGAGGGAGTACTGGAGAGTGCTCCCTCGGGTGATTCCCTTGTTCTGCTGGGGGACTTCAACGCTCATGTTGGCAACGACAGTGAAACCAGGAGAGGCGTGATTGGGAAGAATGTCCGTCCGGATCTGAACCCAATTGGTGTTTTGTTGTTGGACTTTTGTGCTCGTCACAGTTTGTCCATAACCAACACCATGTTCAAACATAAGGGTGTCCATATGTGCACTTGGCACCAGGACACCCTAGGCCTTAGTTACATGATCGACTTTGTAGTTGTGTCATTGGATTTGCGGCCTCATGTTTTGGACACTCAGGTGGTGAGTTGGCTGCGATGGTGGAGGAGGATGCCGGACAGACCTGGCAGGCCCAAACGCATTGTGAGGGTTTGCTGGGAACGTCTGGCAGAGTCTCCTGTCAGAGAAAGTTTCAATTCCCACATCCGGAAGAACTTTGAACATGTCACGAGGGAGGTACTGGACATTGAGTCCGAGTGGATCATGTTCCGCACCTCTATTGTCGAGGCGGCTGATTGGAGGTGTGGCCGCAAGGTAGTTGGTGCCTGTCGGGGCGGTAATCCTAGAACCCGTTGGTGGACACCAGCGGTGAGGGATGCTGTTAAGCTGGAGAAGGAGTCCTATCGGGTTCTTTCAGCTCATAGGTCTCCGGAAGCAGTGGACAGGTACCGACAGGCTAAGCGGTGTGCAGCTTTAGCGGTCGCGGAGGCAAAAACTCGGACATGAGAGGAGTTCGGGGAAGCCATGGAAAATTACTTCCGGACGGCTTCGAAGCGATTCTGGACCACCATCCGCCGCCTCAGGAAGGGGAAGCAGTACACTGTCAACACCGTGTATGGTGCGGATGGTGTTCTGATGACGTCAACTGCGGATGTTGTGGATAGGTGGAAGGAATACTTCGAAGACCTCCTCAATCCCACCAACACGTCTTCCTATGAGGAAGCAGTGCCTGGGGGATCTGTGGTGGGCTCTCCTATTTCTGGGGCTGAGGTTGCTGAGGTAGTTAAAAAGCTCCTTGGTGGCAAGGCCCCAGGGGTGGATGAGATCCGCCTGGAGTTCCTTAAGGCTCTGGATGCTGTGCGGCTGTCTTGGTTGACAAGACTCTGCAGCATCGCGTGGACATCGGGGGCGGTACCTCTGGATTGGCCGACTGGGGTGGTCCTTCCCTTTAAGAAGGGGGACCGGAGGGTGTGTTCCAACTATCGTGTGATCACACTCCTCAGCGTTCCCGGTAAGGTTTATTCAGGTGTACTAGAGAGGAGGCTACGCCGGATAGTCGAATCTCAGATTCAGGAGGAACAGTGTGGTTTTCGTCCTGGTCGTGGAACTGTGGACCAACTCTCGGCAGAGTTTTTGAGGGTGCATGGGAGTTTGCCCAACCAGTCTACATGTGCTTTGTGGACTCGGAGAAGGCATTCAAACGTGTTCCTATGGAAGTCCTGTGGGGAGTGCTCAGATAGTATGGGGTATCGGACTGTCTTATTGTGGCGGTCCGCTCCCTGTATGATCAGTGTCAGAGCTTGGTCCCCATTGCCGGCAGTAAGTCGGACACGTTTCCAGTGATGGTTGCACTCCGCCAAGGCTGCCCTTTGTCACCGATTCTGTTCATAACTTTTATGGACAGAATTTCAAGGCGCAGTCAAGGCGTTGAGGGGTTCCGGTTTGGTGGCCGAGGGATTAGGTCTCTGCTTTTTGCAGATGACGTGGTCCTGATGGCTTCATCTGGCCAAGATATTCAGCTCTCACTGGATCGGTTCGCAGTCGAGTGTGAAGCGACCAGAATGAGAATCAGCACCTCCAAGTCCGAGTCCATGGTTCTCGCCCGGAAAAGGGTGGAGTGCCATCTCCGGGTTGGGGAGGAGACCTGAGTGGGGGAAGAGTGGATCGTGAGATCGACAGGCGGCGTCTTCAGTAATGCGGACGTTGTACCAATCCGTCGTGGTGAGGAAGGAGCTGAGCCGGAAGGCAAAGCTCTCAATTTACCGGTCGATCTACGTTCCCATCCTCACCTATGATCATGAGCTTTGGGTCATGACCGAAAGTATAAGATCACGGGTACAAGCGGCCGAAATGAGTTTCCTTCACCGTGGGGCGGGGCTCTCTCCTTTAGAGATAGGGTGAGAAGCTCTGTCATCGGGGGGAACTCAAAGTAAAGCCGCTGCTCCTCCACATCGAGAGAAGCCAGATGAGGTGGTTCGGGCATCTTGTCAGGATGCCACCCGAACGCCTCCATAGGGAGGTGTTTAGGGCACGTCCAACTGGTAGGAGGCCACGGGGAAGACCCGGGACTTGTTGGGAAGACCATGTCTTCCGGCTGGCCTGGGAACGCCTCAGGATCTCCTGGGATGAGCTGGACGAAGTAGCTGGGGAAAGGGAAGTCTGGGCTTCCCTGCTTAGGCTGCTTCCCCTGCGACCCGACCTCGGAAAAGTGGAAGAAGCTGGATGGATGGATGGAACTTGTTTAAGTCGGGGTCCACGTTAATCAATTCATGGTACAAATATATACTATCAGCATAATATAATCATCACACAAGTAATCACCATAGTATATACATTGAATTATTTACATTATTTACAATCCGGGGGGATGGGATGAGGACTTTTGGTTGATATCAGTACTTCAGTCATCAACAATTGCATCAACAAAGAAATGGACATTGAAACAGTGTAGGTCTTATGTACAGCGAGCAGAGAACATAGTGAGTTCAGATAGCATAAGAACAAGTATATACATTAGAAATACATTCGATTATTTACATTACGTTATTTACAACCCGTTTAAATGGGATGTGAATGGAGGAAGGTATTAGTAAAGGGTTTAAGTTGCCTGTAGGTGTTGCCTGGAGGTGTTGTGGTGCATGTACAGTAGATGGCAGTATTGTCCTGTTTAAGAGTGTCACAACATTGCTGTTTACGGCAGACAAACTGCTTTACGGTAGACAAAAACGTGACTGCTGTTGTTGTGTGTTGTTACCGCACTGGGAGGACGATAATGAAACTTCCTAACAATAAACCCACATAAGAAACCAAGATCTCGCCCTCGATCATTCTACAGTTATAACGTATTGGGCAGACACGCTGTTTATATAATGGGAAAGCGGACGTGAAAACGGGCTGTCTTCACTCAGGTCCGCATGGAGCTGGAGGGGACGTGGCGTCCAGCTCCGCCTGAATTCCGGGAGATTTTCGGGAGAAAATTTGTCCCGGGAGGTTTTCGGGAGAAACGCTGAATTTTGGGAGTCTCCCGGAAAATCCGGAAGGGTTGGCAAGTATGGTCAATGTTTGCACAAAAATAAAAATATCCAAAAGACGTTGCAACGCATCGATTAGTTCCAACTGTAATAAAACTCTCCTATATTATTTATTGACCATCGTTCGCTCATGGCGATGGAAGCTAAATGGTATTCAAGAATTGCGGTCGCTCGTAGAGTTAGGGTCATGTCATGCGGCCAACCTAGAAACAAGGGTGTCCGAAAGGGTGCCCTGTGGTTAGTGATGTGTCATTATCCGTGGTCCAGATCATTTTTTGTTTAGTTATGTTCTGTTAGTTTTGGACTCCATTAGTTCCTTTTTTTGTGCACCCTTGTTTGTTTTAGTTTCAATGACGACTTATTAGTTTCACCTGCCTCATGTGTTTGGATCACACACCTGCTCTAATCAGAGACTATTATTTAAGCCTGTTTTGCCAGTTCGTCGTCCTGGCGACATTGTTCTGTATTGATTGTTTCATGCTCGTTTCATGCCACAGGTTCATGTTTGTCTTCATGCTATGCCAAGTTTTGTTGATTCATGCCACAGTTAGCGAGTGTTTGTTTCATGTCCATAGTTCTGCCAAAATGTTAGTTTTTTGTATCCTGCGCTAAGTTGTACCTTTGCCTTGTGCGCCTTTTTGTTTTTACCTATTTGATAGTGAATAATTAAATATGTTCCTACCTTCTCGCTTTGTCCAGAGTAGTCAGTTTGCATCCTGGGAGAACAATCCTCACAGTAAGCTGCAACACCCCCACCCGCCCTGACATGATTATTCATATACTTATGATCATTTATATATATATACATGTGTATTTCCGGTCTTTTCATCTTCATGCGTACAAGAGGGTAACACAGCAGTGAGGCTGGATTAAAAAAGACGTCGGAGTTGCTTTACTGAACTAAAAGTTGCTTTATTACAAGCCAGCGTCATTATACAGGACTGCAGTTCCTGGAGGAGGTCAGGTCAAAAATAATGAGGCATTTGGAGAAGCCAAACCATCAGTTTTTGTATTCCTCCTCTCTGACTTTGGGTGTGTGCTAAATCAGGACACCACATCCTGACCATAAAAGGAGATGTTCGTTTGTAAGTGTCAGGAAAACAACTGCTTTAAGTCATTACTTAAATAATGACGTTGAGCTAGACAGGTAGTCTCTTTTCAAGGATAGGGCTATCAATTTTGCATTCCGAAGTCCCAATTCGGGCCTTTTTCTACCTGCGAATATCAAACTAAGGGGCCTTATCTTATTA
Source organism: Nerophis ophidion (assembly GCF_033978795.1). Lineage (NCBI taxonomy): Eukaryota > Metazoa > Chordata > Actinopteri > Syngnathiformes > Syngnathidae > Nerophis > Nerophis ophidion. The sequence goes on along the minus strand of NC_084624.1, from coordinate 17,531,102 downwards.
TGTGCTCAAACTGGAATACCACTATTTACTTAAACTTGGTGGTTTGCTTTCTTCAAGGTGAAAACTAACATTCACCATAAGCAAAACATGATATGAGTTGATTAATTCACTTCATTAGTTACATAATAGAATAAAACTACAAAAACACTTAGAGCGCACAGACCCCAACCAGGTCCTACCTGCCAATAGTAAAAAAGTCCTGAGTCCAGTCAATGTTTTGGACCGGAACTTTTCTACAAACCCTGTTTCCATATGAGTTGGGAAACTGTGTTAGATGTAAATAAAAACGGAATACAATAATTTGCAGATCCTTTTCAACCCATATTCAATTGAATACACTACAAGACAAAATATTTGATGTTTAAACTCATAAACTTGTTTTTTTTTTGCAAATAATAATTAACTAAGAATTTCATGGCTGCAACACGTGCCAAAGTAGTTGAGAAAGGGTATGTTCACCACTGTGTTACATCACCTTTTCTTTTAACAACACTTAATAAACGTTTGGGAACTGAGGAAAATAATTTTTGAAGCTTTTAAAGTGGAATTCTTTCCCATTCTTGTTTTATGTAGAGCTTCAGTCGTTCAACAGTCTGGGGTCTCCGCTGTCGTATTTCACACTTCATAATGCGCCACACATTTTCCATGGGAGACAGGTCTGGACTGCAGGCGGGCTACGAAGCCACGCTGTTGTAACACTTGCCTTGCTGAATAAGCAGGGGCGTCCATGATAACGTTGCTTGGATGACAACATATGTTGCTCCAAAACCTGTATGTACCTTTCAGCATTAATGGTGTCTTCACAGATGTGTAAGTTACCCATGCTTTGGGCACTAATACACCCCCATACCATCACAGATGCTGGCTTTTGAATTGGCGCCTATAACAATCCAAATGGTTATTTTCCTCTTTGTTCTAGAGCAGGGGCGCTCACACTTTTTCTGCAGGTGAGCTACTTTTCAATTGACCAAGTCGAGGAGATCTACCTCATTCCTATTTATAATTTATATTTATTTATTTATGAAAGAGACATTTTTGTTAACAAGTTAATGGTGTTTAATGATAATACAAACATGTTTAACACACATAAATTCCTTTCTTTCATGAAGACAAGAATATAAGTTGGTGTATTTGATTCTGATGACTCGCATTGATTGGAATTAGACAGTGGTGCTGATAACGTCCGCATTTTCAAATGGAGGAAAAAAAAAGTCCTCCTTTCTGTCCAATACCACATGAAAGTGGTTGGATTTGGCATCTCATTTGTCCAACTTGCATACTCGTTTTTAAACACTTTGTTATGAGAGTAGCATATGTGTGTGGCCCTTTAATGTCTGGCAGCAGGTGAGTGACGTCAGTGAGTGTGTGGGCGAGAGAAGAGAGGAAGCGGTCGCTGAGGGCGGGGGAGAAATACATTGGCATCAAACTCCGTAGCTTGCTAGCTTGTGCACGCTAGCTTTCTGAGACTCTTATTTTGTTAGCACAGGCAGGATGAAACAGGTCTTTTATGGTGAAGACAGGAACTGCGCAGTCGGTCTTTAGAGTTTTGACAGTAGGTACGGAGTCTCTAGAAATAAAATGTGTTTCTCTGCGTCCGCCCTGTTAGTGATTTTTTTCTTAAATATGAGCTCGCAGCAGCCAGCGTCATCTCACAAGATCCTCGGGTGCCGAGAATGTCGAACAACTGACGAAAGTGAAGTCTTGGTATGATTGATGATTGCTCATTTTTATGTATACTTTTTAATGCCTGGCTTGAGATCGACTGACACACCCTCCGAGATCGACCAGTCGATCGCGATCGACGTAATTCCCACCCCTGTTCTAGAGCATGGGTGTCAAACTCTGGCCCGCGGGCCAAATCTGGCCCGCCGTGTAATTTAATTTGGCCCTTGAGGCAATATCAAATTTAGCATTAGAGCTGGCCCGCTGGTGTTATACAGCGTCGGTGCCGCTGTAACACCGCATTCACCGCTAATACTCATACTTGCCAACCCTCCTAATTTTCCCGGTAGACTCACGAAGTTCAGTGCCTCTCCCGAAAATCTCCCGGGGCAACCATTCTCCCAAATTTCTACCGATTTCCACCTGGACAACTATATTGGGGGCGTGCATTTAAGGCACTGCCTTTAGCGTTCTCTACAACCTGTCGTCACGTCCGCTTTTCCTCCATACTAACAGCGTGTCACGTAATATTTGTGGCTTTTACACACACACACACACACACACACACACACACACACACACACACACACACACACACACACACACACACACACACACACACACACACACACACACACACACACACACACACACACACACACACACACGCACAAGTGAATGCAAGCCATACTTGGTCAACAGCCATACAGGTCACACTGAGGGTGGCCGTATAAACAACTTTAGCACTGTTACAAATATGCGCCACAATGTGAACCCACACCAAACAAGAATGACAAAAACATTTCGGCTGAACATCCGCACCGTAAGACAACAGAACAAATACCCAGAACGCCTTGCAGCACTAACTCTTCCGGGAAACTTCCAGCAAACTGACCAATAATTAACGTTTTATTCATGCATTTTCTCTTGCTACTTCAAGGCTTGAATGTTTGGTTCATTCATTATTGTTATTTTATTTTCAAATTTATTATTAGCCTGTGGAAAAAATTGATATTTACCTCAGAAGATTGCAAATAGAAAAAAAAGGCGTAACATTTTTATTTAAATTTTATTTGATATGCCATTGATATTTTTTAAATTATTATTATTATTATTTGGAACTGGATTTTGCATGTCACTAAAGTTATATAAGCCTTGCTTGTTCAATATTTAATGAAAAACTTGTTTGGGTCCCTATTAAGAGATTAATTTGTTCAACCTTGGCCCGCGGCTTTGTTCTGTTTAAAATTTTTGGCCCACTCCGTATTTGAGTTTGACACCCCTGTTCTAGAGGACACCACGTCCTCTGTTTCCAAATATAATTTGAAATGTGGACTCGTCAGACCACAGAACACCTTTCCACTTTGTGTCAGTCCGTCTTAGGTAAGCTCGGGCCCAGCCAAGCCTGCGGCGTTTCAGGATATTGTTGATAAATGGGTTTGGCTTTGCATAGTAGAGTTTTAACTTGCACTTACAGATGTAGCGACCAACTGTAGCTACTGACAGTGGTTTTATGAAGTGTTCCTGAGCCCATGTGGTGATATCCTTTACACACTGATGTCGGTTTTTGATGCAGTACCGCCTGAGGGATCAAAAGTCCGTAATATCATCGCTTACGTGCAGTGATTTTTCCAGATTCTCTGAACTTTTTGATGATTTTACGGACCGTAGATGGTAAAATCCCTAAATTCCTTGCAATAGCTCGTTGAGAAATGTTGTTCTAAAACTGTTCGACAATTTGCTTACAAAGTGGTGACCCTCACCCCATCCTTGTTTGTGAATTACTTAGCATTTCATGGAAGCTGCTTTTATACCCAATCATGACACTTAACTGTTCCCAATTAGCCTGCACACCTTTGGGATTTTCCATATAAGTGTTTGATGAGCATTCCTCAACTTTATCAGTATTTATTGCCACCTTTCCCAACTTCTTTGTCACATGTTGCTGGCATCAAATTCTAAAGGTAATGATTATTTGCAATAAAAAAAATGTTTAGCAGTTTAAACATTAAATATGTTGTCTTTGTAGCATATTCAACTGAATATGGGTTGAAAAGGATTTGCAAATCATTGTATTCCGTTTATATTTTTACATCGAACACAATTTCCCAACTCATATGGAAACTGGGTTTGTATAACAAAATGAAAGAAATGGAATATCAATCAATGTTTATTTATATAGCCCCAAATCACAAATGTCTCAAAGGACTGCACAAATCATTACGACTACAACATCCTCGGAAGAACCCACAAAAGGGCAAGGAAAACTCACACCCAGTGGGCAGGGAGAATTCACATCCAGTGGGACGCCAGTGACAATGCTGACTATGAGAAACCTTGGAGAGGACCTCAGATGTGGGCAACCCCCCCCCCTCTAGGGGACCGAAAGCAATGGATGTCGAGCGGGTCTAACATGATACTGTGAAAGTTCAATCCATAGTGGCTCCAAGACAGCAGCGAGAGTCCCGTCCACAGGAAACCATCTCAAGCGGATCAGCAGCGTAGAGATGTCCCCAACCGATACAGGCGAGCGGTCCATCCTGGGTCCCGACGAGCGGTCCATCCTGGGTCTCGACTCTGGACAGCCAGTACTTCAGCCATGGTCATCGGACACAAGGGAGGGGGGGACATAGGAGAAAGAAAAGAAGCGGCAGATCAACTGGTCTAAAAAGGAGGTCTATTTAAAGGCTAGAGTATACAGAGGAGTTTTAAGGTGAGACTTAAATGCTTCTACTGAGGTAGCATCTCGAACTGTTACCAGGAGGGCATTCCAGAGTACTGGAGCCCGAACGGAAAACGCTCTATAGCCCGCAGACTTTTTTTGGGCTCTAGGAATCACTAATAAGCCGGAGTCTTTTGAACGCAGATTTCTTGCCGGGACATACGGTACAATACAATCAGCAAGATAGGATGGAGCTAGACCGTGTAGTATTTTATACGTAAGTAGTAAAACCTTAAAGTCACATCTTAAGTGCACAGGAAGCCAGTGCAGGTGAGCCAGTACAGGCGTAATATGATCAAACTTTCTTGTTCTTGTCAAAAGTCTAGCAGCCGCATTTTGTACCAACTGTAATCTTTTAATGCTAGACATGGGGAGACCCAAAAATAATACGTTACAGTAATCAAGACGAGACGTAACAAACGCATGGATAATGATCTCGGCGTCTTTAGTGGACAAAATGGAGCGAATTTTAGCGATATTACGGAGATGAAAGAAGGCCGTTTTAGTAACGCTTTTAATGTGTGACTCAAAGGAGAGAGTTGGGTCGAAGATAATACCCAGATTTTTTACAGAGTCACCTTGTTTTATTATTTGGTTGTCAAATGTTAAAGTTGTATTATTAAATAGAGGTCGGTGTCTAGCAGGACCGATAATCAGCATTTCCGTTTTTTTGGCATTAAGTTGCAAAAAGTTAGCGGACATCCATTGTTTAATTTCATTAAGACACGCTTCCAACTGACTACAGTCCGGCGTGTTGGTCAGCTTTAGGGGCATGTAGAGTTGGGTGTCATCAGCATAACAGTGAAAGCTAATACCGTATTTGCGTATGACGTCACCCAGCGGCAGCATGTAGATGCTGAAGAGTACAGGGCCAAGGACCGAACCCTGGGGAACTCCACACGTTACCTTAACATAGTCCGAGGTCACACTGTTATAGGAGACGCACTGCATCCTATCAGTAAGATAAGAGTTAAACCATGACAGGGCTGAGTCTGACATACCAATTCGTATTTTGATACGCTCTAATAAAATATTATGATCGACGGTATCGAAAGCAGCGCTAAGATCGAGGAGCAGCAACATAGATGACGCATCAGAGTCCATCGTTAGCAATAGATCATTAGTCAATTTTGCGAGGGCTGTCTCAGTCGAGTGATTTGCCCTGAAACCGGATTGAAAGGTTTCACATAGATTGTTAAACGCTAAGTGCTCATTTAGCTGCTCTGCAACAATTTTTTCGAGGATTTTCGAAATAAAGGGAAGGTGAGACACCGGTCGGTAGTTTACCATGAGGTCAGGATCGAGGTTAGGTCTTTTAAGGAGAGGATGAATAACCGCTTTTTTGAATGCAACGGGAACAGTGCCCGAGGAAAGTGATAAGTTTATAATATTTAGCACTGATGGACCTAATAATACAAAAAGCTCCTTGATAAGTTTCCCAGGAAGTGGGTCAAGTAAACATGTTGTCTGTTTTATTCCATGTACACGTTGTAACAATCCTTCTAATGTTATTTCATCAAAACGAGAGAAACTATTTTGGATATTTGCAGTATCCGCCGTATATACAATCGTATCTGTATTACTATAACCCAGTTGTAGCTGGGACGCATTGTCTTTAATCTCCTTTCTAATAAGTTCAATTTTCTTATTAAAGAACTTCATAAAGTAATCTGCCGAATGGGTGGAGCTACTGGAAGGAGTCCCTTGTTGGGTTAGCGATGCTACTGTACTAAACAAAAATTTTGGATCGTTTTTATTAATGCGGATGAGATTTGAGTAATAATTAGTTTTAGCTAAGGTAAGCATGCGTTTATAAGTTATTAAACTATCACTCCATGCTTGATGGTGCACCTCAATTTTAGTCGTGCGCCATTTGCGTTCCAGCTTTCTACATAATAATTTCTGAGCTCTAGTTTCTTCAGTAAACCGTGGCGTACGCCTTTTTGGAGCCTTTTTTAACTTCAGCGGTGCTATACTATCAATGGTTTCGCGCAGGGCGTTGTTAAAGTTGTTAGTGAGGTTATCAATAGAGCCCACATACTTTGGGAACGGTGCCATTACCGAGGGCAGTAGGTCCGCAAGAGTCGTCGTTATGGCAGCATTAATGTTGCGGCTGCTATAGCAGTTATTATTATTATTAGCTTGCCGAACATGAGTCTGAACTTCGAATTTTATAAGGTAATGATCGGACATTACTTTAGTATACGGGAGTATCATAACTTTGGAAACGGTGATACCTCTGACAAGCACTAGGTCTATCGTATTACCGCTGCGATGCGTCGGTTCATTTATTATTTGTGTAAGACCACAGCTATCAATTATAGTCTGGAGCGCCACGCACGGTGGGTCCAATGGGGTATTCATATGGATATTAAAGTCCCCCATTATAATTATATTATCGGCGTGCGTCACTAGATCAGCAACAAACTCTGAGAATTCACTAATAAAGTCCGAATAGGGCCCTGGGGGGCGGTAGATAACGGCCAGGCACAGAGGCAGAGGTGTGGCAGACTTCATAGAAAGCACCTCAAACGATTTATATTTATTATTTAAGTTAGGACTAAAGTTAAAGTTTTTGTTGTATATTAGTGCGACACCCCCTCCCCTTTTGAGGTGACGGGCAATATGCACATTCGTATAGTTAGGAGGGGATGCCTCATTTATCGCAAAAAAGTCGTCTGGTTTAAGCCAGGTTTCGCTAAGACCGATGACGTTAAGGTTGTTGTCTCTAATGACCTCATTAACTAATAACGTTTTGGGAGACAAAGATCTGATGTTTAGAAAGCCCATATTATAGGTAGTGGGCTGTTTTAAGGAGTTGTTGATAAAATTACCCGTAGTAGCAATATTAATAATGTTGCGTTTATTATGCGCAGTGTACTTAAAATAATTACGACCATATCTAGGAATTGATATGACGGGAATTTTCAGATTGTCTACTTGGCGCTGCGATAAACTGAACGCATCATAATTTGCCACCTCAGTAGAACGCATGTCTAACTCTGACGTAGTCATAGACACAGTAGAAAAAACATTTTGTGAGTTGTGTATTATTCTACGAAAATTGCTATGTGTACAGGGATCAAACCCTCTTGTCATCTTGGAGGCGGGGTTACTGGATTCTTGTAACGTAAACATAAGGTCATTTAGTAGAAATGATCTTAAATTGATCGATTTACTTTTTTAATTTATAACTTAAAACCATGAACAAATACTTTTCAGGTGAATCCTTTTTTAATGCAAACAATGTTTTTATTATAACCATTTCTTTTCCGCCTGGTGGCAATCATCCTGTCTATCTGATGCTCTGATGCAGTTTTCAAATATGCCGCTACCACGTATCCTAACCGTCGCATTTGTAGCAAGTATGACAACTATATTGGCATCTTGTCCTTTAGCAGAACTACACTGCCAACTGAATATTGTGATGTTGGAAGAGCGTCCCGTGTCATTGGCGTGTTTGTCTAATAATGTTGATTTAAGCTCCTTAACCTTCTGTTGGTTTGTGTTTGCTAAACACAGGTAGGTTTAGTTGACACAATCCTCTGCTTGGACATGTCCAACCATCATAAAGAAGTAACCCTTTCTTCAGGCCTTGTACCCCAGGGAAGTGACTCGCGGCCATTCTCACCAAACAGCTATTGTTGTAAGACATGGGTGTCAAACTCTGGCCCGCCGTGTAATTTAATTTGGCTCTTGAAGCAATATCAGTTTAGCATTAGAGCTGGCCCGCCGGTGTTATACAGCGTCGATGCCGCTGCAACACCGCATTCACCGCTAATACTCATACTTGCCAACCCTCTTAATTTTCCCGGTAGACTCCCGAAGTTCAGTGCCCCTCCCGAAAATCTCCCGGGGCAACCATTCTCCAGAATTTCTCCCGATTTCCACCTGAACAACTATATTGGGGGCGTGCATTTAAGGCACTGCCTTTAGCGTTCTCTACAACCTGTCGTCACGTCCGCTTTTCCTCCAAACTAACAGCGTGTCACATAATATTTGTGGCTTTTACACACACACACACACAAGTGAATGCTATGCATACTTGGTCAACACCCATACAGGACACACTGAGGGTGGCCGTATAAACAACTTTAGCACTGTTACAAATATGCGCCACACTGTGAACCCACACCAAACAAGAATGACAAGAATGATTATTTGAAACTGGATTTTGCATGTCACTAAAGTTATATAAGCCTTGCTTGTTCAATATTCAATGCAAAACCTGTTTGGGTCCCTATTAAAAGGTTACCATGAATTGATTAACGTGGACCCCGACTTAAACAAGTTGAAAAACTTATTCGGGTGTTACCATTTAGTGGTCAATTGTACGGAATATGTACTGTACTGTGCAATCTACTAATAAAAGTATCAATCAATCAATCAATCAATTTGTTCAACCTTGGCCCACGGCTTTGTTCCGTTTAAAATTTTGACCCACTCTGTATTTGAGTTTGACAGCCCTGTTGTAAGAGGTCTGTTGAAATATTGCGCCATTACAGCCACAAATAGATCGCAGTCCTGTGTGAAAGAAACACTGTAGCGTCAATAAATGTGACGCTACAAAAGGGAACTTAAGATTCGTTATTATAATTGCGCCCAATGGGGTTACTGGTAAAGTGGGTTAAACACATTAACATCAAATAGATTAAGTCAGGGGATCACCAACGCGGTGCCCGCTGGCCTGTTCTAAAAATAGCTCAAATAGCAGCAATTAACAGTGAGCTGCCTCTATTTTTTTAATTTTATTTATTCACTAGCAAGCTGGTCTCGCTTTGCTCGACATTTTTAATTCTAAGAGAGACAAAACTCAAACAGAATTTGAAAATCCAGAAAATATTTTAAAGACTTGGTCTTCACTTGTTTAAATAAATTCATAGATTTTTTTTTACTTTGCTTCTTATAATGTTCAGAAAGACAATTTTAGAGAAAAAATGCAACCTTAAAAATGATTTTAGGATTTTCAAACACATAAACCTTTTTACCTTTTAAATTCCTTCCTCTTCTTTCCTGACAATTTAAATCAATGTTCAAGTATTTTTATTTTTTTTATTGTAAATAATAATAAATATATTCTAATTTAATTCTTCATTTTAGCTTCTGTTTTTTCGACGAAGAATATGTGTGAAATATTTCTTCAAACTTATTATGATTAAAATTCCCAAAAATTATTCTGGCAAATTTAGAAAATCTGTAAAATCAAATTTAAATCTTATTTGAAGGTCTTTTGAATTTCCTTTAAAAATGTTGTTCTGGAAAATCTAGAAGAAATAATTGTCTTTGTTAGAAATATAGCTTGGTCCAATTTGTTGTATATTCTAACAAACTGCAAATTAGATTTTAACCTATTTAAAACATGTCATCAGAATTCTAAAATTAATCTTAATCAGGAAAAAATTACTAATGATGTCCCATAAAGTCTCTTTTAAATTTTTTCAAAAAGATTCGAATTAGCTAGTTTTTCTCTTAATTTTTTTCGGTTGAATTTTGAATTTTAAAGAGTCGAAATTGAAGATAAACTATGTTTCAAAATTTAATTGTCATTTTTTTCAAGTTTTCTCCTCTTTTAATTTAAGTGTTATTTTTATCATTATTTACAAAAAACATTCCGTAAAAGGAAAACAAATGTGCAGACGGAAATACCCATTTTTTAAAATATATATTTAGATTTATTTATTAAAGGTAAATTGAGCAAACTGGCTATTTCTGGCAATTCATTTAAGTGTGTATCAAACTGGTCGCCCTTCGCATTAATCAGTACCCAAGACGTAGCTCTTGGTTTCGAAAGGGTTGGTGAGCCCTGGATTAAGTAGTGTCTAACGAAGAAAATGCAACTTTGTGAAACTGATTAAAGGGAACATTATCACCAGACCTATGTAAGCGTCAATATATACCTTGATGTTGCAGAAAAAAGACCATATATTTTTTGGACCGATTTCCGAACTCTAAATGGGTGAATTTTGGCCAATTAAGCGCCTTTCTATTATTCGCTCTCGGAGCGATGACGTCAGAACGTGACGTCACCTAGGTAGTCAACGCCATTTTCTTCACCACATTACACGCAGCAAGTCAAATCAGCTCTGTTATTTTCCGTTTTTTTCGACTGTTTTCCGGTTCCTTGGGGACATCATGCCTCGTCGGTGTGTTGTCGGAGGATGTAACAACACGATCAGGGACGGGTTCAAGTTGATTTACGTAGAATGTGCATCGATTAGCACGGCATGCTAATCGATGCTAACATGCTATTTAGACTAGCTGTATGTACATATTGCATCGTTATGCCTCATTTGTAGCTATATTTGCATCCAGCCTTTCCCTCCAGCCACATTTAATGCCAAACAAACACTTACCAATCGACGGATTTAAGTTACTCCAGTGTCAAGAGATGCGAAAGTCCCTCGTTTGGATTTTACCGGCGATGCTACGACAGACATGGCACAGAAATGGCAAGAATGTCTGGATATCCTGCGACACTCAAAGCAGATGCATTCCCAACGATAAAGTCAACAAAATCACAAAGGTGAGTTTTGTTGATGTTGTTGACTTACGTGCTAATCAGACATATTTTGTTGCGGCATGACTGCCATCTAATCCATGCTAACATGCTATTTAGGCTAGCTGTATGTACATATTGCATCGTTATGCCTCATTTGTAGCTATATTTGCATCCAGCCTTTCCCTCCACCCACATTTAATGCCGAACAAACACTTACCAATCGACAGATTTAAGTTGCTCCAGTGTCAAGAGATGCGAAAGTCCCTCGTTTGGTTTTTACCGGCGATGCTACGACAGAGATGGCACAGAGATGGCACAGAGATAGCACAGAGATGGCAAGAATGTCTGGATATCCTGCGACACTCAAAGCAGATGCATTCCCAACGATAAAGTCAACGAAATCACAAAGGTGAGTTTTGTTGATGTTGTTGACTTATGTGTGTGGAGGGAGGTTGTGATTAGCACACTGCAGGTAGAAAGATCAGCGACCCCGTCAGGGTGGCTGGAGACAGCCCACCCTCAGACGGGGGCGTGGCATGGGCAGGACGGCGAGACGCAGCTGGCAGTTGATCAGATGTCGCAGGTGGTACGCGCTGATCTAATCAACTGTTGTCTTTAACAGTAAACGGCCAGCCGAGGAGAAGGAGCTGCTGTTGGTGGGACTGAAAAGTCGAGCAGAAAAGCATGATCCTGAGCAAAACTGATTATTAAAAGAACTGTCAAACCCGAACCACTGGCTTCCAGCGTGCATCTGTGGGAACTGTGAGTAAGAAAAGCTTACAATGTGCTAATCAGACATATTTGGTCGCGGCATGACTGCCAGCTAATCGATGCTAACATGCTATTTAGGCTAGCTGTATGTACATTTGTAGCTATATTTGCATCCAGCCTTTCCCTGCACCCACACTTAATGCCAAACAAGCACTTACCAATCGACGGATTTAAGTTGCTCCAGTGTCACAAGATGCGAAAGTCCCGATCGTTTGGTCCGCACATTTTACCGGCGATGCTAAGGCAGACATGGCACAGAGATGTATGGATATCCTGCGACACTCAATCGTTGGTTAGAAGGCGATCGCCGAATAGCGTCAATAGCTATTCGCTCAATAGCTTCAGTTTCTTCTTCATTTTCGTTTTCGCTATCTGCCTCAATACTCCGACCATCCGTTTCAATACATGCGTAATCTGTTGAATCGCTTAAACCGCTGAAATCCGAGTCCGAATCCGAGCTAATCTCGCTATATCTTGCTGTGGTATCCACCATTTTGTTTGTATTGGAATCACTGGATGACGTCACAGGGAAATGGACAATGGCTTCGCAGATAGCGAAAATCAGGCACTTTAAAGCTTTTTTTAGAGATATTCCGGGACGGGTAAAATTAAAAAAAAAACTTCGAAAAATAAAATAAGCCACTGGGAACTGATTTTTTTTGGTTTTAACCCTTCTGAAATTGTGATAATGTTCCCCTTTAACAAGGAAATTTTGATCCGTACAAATCCAGGACCGGCTTCACGGTGGCAGAGGGGTTATTGCGTCTCCCTCACAATAAGAAGTTCCTGCAGTCCTGGGTTCAAATCCAGGCTCGGGATCTTTCTGTGTGGAGTTTGCATGTTCTCCCCGTGAATGCGTGGGTTCCCTCCGGGTACTGCGGCTTTCTCCCACCTCCAAAGACATGCGCCTGGGGATAGGTTGATTGGCAACACTAAATTGGCCCTAGTGTGTGAATGTGAGTGTGAATGTTGTCTGTCTATCTGTGTTGGCCCTGCGATGAGGTGGCGACTTGTCCAGGGTGTACCCCGCCTTCCGCCCGATTGTAGCTGAGATAGGCGCCAGCGCCCCCCGCGACCCTAAAAGGGGAATAAGCGGTAGAAAATGGATGGATGGATGGAAATCCAGGACCATCCATCTCACACAGTGTGTGTAAAAAAGACAGAGACACTACTACAGCAGGGTGTACTATAAAAAGAGGCACATTTTACAGTCACTTATGACTTTGTAACAGAGCTAATGTTGACATAAAAAAACATAATTCCAATTTGTTCCCTTATGATCTGTGATAAAAACTGATCAGATCAGTTCAATTGATTTTCCAAATTGTGTGACTTTATCATACAGGTATAAATGAATATTAAAGGCCTACTGAAACCCACTACTACCCACCACGCAGTCTGATAGTTTATATATCAATGATGAAATATTAACAGTGCAACACATGACAATACGGCCAGTTTAGTTTACTAAATTACAATTTTAAATTTCCCGCGGAGTTTCTTGTTGAAAACGTTGCGGAATGATGACGCGTGCGCGTGACGTCTCGAGTTGGAGGGGACATGTTAGCGCAGCACCTCTAGCGGCTAAAAGTCGTCTCTTTTCATCGCATAATTACACAGTAATTTGGACATCTGTGTTGCTGAATCTTTTGCAAGTTGTTCAATTAATAATGGAGAAGTCAAAGTACAAAGATGGAGGTGGGAAGCTTTAGCCTTTAGCCACACAAACACACGGTGTTTCCTTGTTTAAAATTCCCAGAGGTGAAGCTTTACTATGGATCAGAGCGGTCAAGCGAACATGGATCCCGACCACTTGTCAACCCATAGGTTTCGGTGAGAAAATTGTGGTAGAAAGTCGCCTCTAACCGGAGATCAGCGGAACTTCTGTCGTGCTGCTGCCGCCGTGACTAATTCCCTCAGAGACTGGCGTCAAGACACCCGTGGACACACCCCTCTGACTATTTAATCTTACTAAAACACTAGCAACACAATAGAAAGATAAGGGATTTCCCAGAATTATCCTAGTAAATGTGTCTAAAAACATCTAAATCGCTCACAATGCAATCGCTTTTTTTTTTTTTTCTAGTCCTTAGCTATCAATATCCTCAGCCATGAATCCTTCATTCTCGCTCAAATTAATGGGGAAATTGTTGTTTTCTTGATCCGAATAGCTCTTGCTGCTGGAGGCTCCCATTATAAACAATGTGAGGAAGTGAGGAGCCCTCACAAGGGTGACGTCATCGTCTGCGACTTCCGGTACAAGCAAGGCTTTTTTATTAGCAACCAAAAGTTGCAAACTTCATCGTTGATGTTCTCAACTAAATCCTTTCAGCAAAAATATGGCAATATTGCGAAATGATCAAGTATGACACATAGAATGGACCTGTTATCCCCGTTTGAATAAGAAAATCTCATTTCAGTTGGCCTTTAATTTTGAAATGATCTGGAAATGAAAAACGACTTCCGGACAGCTTCGAAGCGATTCTGGACCACCATCCACCGCCTCAGGAAAGGGAAGCAGATCAGAATCAGAATCAGACATAATTGATTAATCCCTGAGGGGAAATTAGAATTTTGAGAACAATCCCATTCAAGATCAGACAAACATTACAGGGAGACACAACAGGATCGCTGACGGGTCTGCCAATTTCTGGCCATTAAAAAAACGGTGAGTTACAGGTAAACAAATAAACAAATGAAAATAAAATAGAATAAAAAAATCGGTCTAAGCATGGGCCCCTGGAGAGGGGGTCCAGACTGTGGGCCAAGGGAAAAAAACAACTCATAGCCATACGGTGGGGCAAAAAAGTATTTAGTCAGCCACCGATTGTGCAAGTTCTCCCACTTAAAATGGTGACAGAGGTCTGTAATTTTCATCATAGGTAGACTTCAACTGTGAGAGACAGAATGTGAAAAAAAAATCCAGGAATTCACATTGTAGGAATTTTAAAGAATTTATTTGTAAATTATGGTGGAAAATAAGTATTTGGTCAACCATTCAACTCAGTATTCTTCTTCCTCCAAACATGACTAGTTGAGTTTATACCAAAAAGTTCTATTTTGGTTTCATCTGACCACATGACTTTCTCCCAATCCTCTGCTGTATCATCCATGTATCCATTTTGGTATAAACTCAACTCGTTGTGTTTGGAGGAAGAAGAATACTGAGTTGCATCCCAAGAACACCATAACTACTGTGAAGCATGGGGGTGGAAACATCATGCTTTGGGGCTGTTTTTCTGCTAAGGGGACAGGACGATTGATCCGTGTTAAGGAAAGAATGAATGGGGCCATATATCGGGAGATTTTGAGCCAAAACCTCCTTCCATCAGTGAGAGCTTTGAATGGTTGACCAAATAATTTACAAATAAATTATTTAAAATTCCTACAATGTGAATTCCTGGATTTTTTTTTCACATTCTGTCTCTCACAGTTGAAGTGTACCTATGATGAAAATTACAGACCTCTGTCATCATTTTAAGTGGGAGAACTTGCACAATCACCTGGAGACGGGGGGGGGGGGGGGGGGGGGGGGGGAGCTACGTGCGGCTGCTTTTTGTGGATTATAGCTCGGCATTTAACACCATTATTCCTGATAGACTGGTGTCCAAACTGTCAGACCTGGGTCTCTCGAACTCCATCTGCATGTGGATTAAGGACTTCTTATCCAACCGCCCCCAGAGGGTGCAGTTGGGTCGCCACATGTCATCAAGCCTGCACCTCAGTACCGGCTCTCCACAAGGCTGCGTGCTGAGCCCCCTTCTCTACTCCATCTACACATACGACTGCACACCTGCCCACTCCAGCAACTCCATCATCAAATTTGCGGATGACACCACCGTAGTGGGGCTCATCTCGGAGGGAGACGAGGCTGCATATCGGGATGAGGTGGAGAAGCTGTCGGATTGGTGCAAAGTCAACAACCTGGCCCTGAACACCTCCAAGACCAAGGAGCTGGTCATAGACTTCAGGAGGAAAAAAACGGACATCCTGCCCCTGATCATCAGTGGTGACTGTGTGGAGAGGGTCTCTGACTTCCGCTCCCTGGGAGTCCACCGGGCCGACGACCTATCCTGGAGCACCAACACCACGGCTACCTTCAAGAAGGCACACCAGAGACTGTACTTCCTGAGAATACTCAGGAACAACCACCTCTCACAGGAACTGCTGGTGTCCTTCTACCGGTGCTCCATTGAGAGCATCCTGACCTACTGCATCTGCGTGTGGTTCAGCAGCTGCACGGCCGCAGAGAGAACGGCGCTCCAGAGAGTCATAAAGTCCGCCCAGAAGTTAATCGGATGCCCCCTCCCCCCTCTGGCTGACCTGTACAGCTCCCGCTGTCTCAGGAAAGCACAGAGCATCCTGAAAGACCCATTCCACCCCGGGCACAGCCACCTGGAACTGCTACCCTCAGGCAGACGCTACAGGGTGCTAAAAGCGAGCACCAATAGACTAAAAAATAGCTTTTACCCAAGAGCCATAGTAGCACTAAACAGGCACTGAGTGTCCATATGTCCATCATGTCCTCATGTGTAATGTTTAAATGTTTTTCTATTTTTTCGGATTACAATGTGCAATAATGTTTTATGTATGTGTGTATATTTATTCATATGCATGCAGATATGCATCTGTGTGGATACATATACATATACATAGATATATCTGTCATCTCTATCTTTTTTTTTACTATTTATACTACCATATTGTATATGCACCTTATGAGGAGCTGCTCCAATTTCGTTGTTCTTTGAACCTGTTCATTGCAATAATGACAATAAAACTCTATTCTATTCTGATTATATATTTTTTTGCCCCACTGTATCCCTCTTACATGTGTGTAAGAGGGAAACATCAAACATGAAAGAAAACAAAGGAATTAAAGACATTAAACGAGCAGTGCACTATCAACACCGTGTATGGTGGGGATGGTGTTCTGCTGACCTCAACTGCGGATGTTGTGGATCGGTGGAGGGAATACGTCGAAGACCTCCTCAATCCTACCAACACGTCTTCCTATGAGGAAGCAGTACCTGGGGAATCTGTGGTGGGCTCTCCTATTTCTGGGGCTGAGGTTGCCGAGGTAGTTAGGTGGCAAGGCCCCGGGGGGGTGAAGAGATCTTCCCTGAGTTCCTTAAGGCTCTGGATGCTGCGGGGCTGTCTTGGTTGACAAGACTCTGCAACATCACGTGGACATTGGGGGCGGTGTCTCTGGATTGGCAGACCGGGGTGGTGGTTCCTCTCTTTAGGAAGGGGAACCGGAGGGTGTGTTCCAACTATCATGGGATCACACTCCTCAGCCTTCCTGGTAAGGTCTATTCAGGTGTACTGTAGAGGAGGCTACGCCGGATAGTTGAACCTCGGATTCAGGAGGAACAGTGCGGTTTTGTCCTGGTCGTGGAACTGAGGACCAGCTCCATACTCTCAGCAGAGTCCTTGAGGGTGCATGGGAGTTTGCTCAACCAGTCTACATGTGCTTTGTGGACTTGGAAAAGGCATTCGACCGTGTACCCCGTGGGGAGTGCTCAGAGAGTATGGGGTAACGGACTGTCTTATTGTGGCGGTCCGCTCCCTGTATGATCAGTGTCAGAGCTTGGTCCGCATTGCCGGGAGTAAGTCGGAACCGTTTCCAGTGAGGGTTGGACTCCACCAAGGCTGTCCTTTGTCACCGACTCTGTTCATAACTTTTATGGACAGCATTTGTAGGCGCAGTCAGGGTGTTGAGGGTATCTGGTTTGGTTGCTGCTGCTTTTTGCAGATGAGGGGGTCCTGATGGCTTCATATGGCCAAGATCTTTAGCTCTCACTGGATCGGTTCGCAGCCAAGGGTGAAGCGACTGGGATGAGAATCAGCACCTCCAAGTCCGAGTCCATGGTTCTCGCCTGAGAAGGGTGGAGTTCCATATCCGGGTTGAGGAGGAGATCTTGCTCCAAGTGGATGAGTTCAAGTACCTTGGAGTCTTGTTCACGAGTGAGGCAAGAGTGGATCGTGAGATCGACAGGCGGATCGGTGCGGCGTCTTCAGTAATGCGGACGCTGTATCGATCCGTTGTGGTGAAGAAGGAGCTGAGCCGGAAGGCAAAGCTCTCAATTTACCGGGGTAGGTACGTTCCCATCCTCACCTACGGTCATGAGCTTTGGGTTATGACCGAAAGAACAAGATCACAGGTACAAGAGGCCGAAATGAGTTTCCTCCGCCGGGTGGCGGGGCTCTCCCTTAGAGATAGGGTGAGAAGCTCTGTCATCCGGGAGGAGCTCAAAGTAAAGCTCCTCCACATCGAGAGGAGCCAGACGATGTGGCTCGGGCATCTGGTCAGGATGCCACCCATGCGCCTCCCTAGGGAGGTGTTTAGGACACATCCAACCGGTAGGAGGCCAAGGGGAAGACCCAGGACACGTTGGGAAGACTATGTCTCCCGGCTGGCCTGGGAACGCCTCGGGATCCCCCGGGAAGAGCTGGACGAAGTGGCTGGGGAGAGGGAAGTCAGGGCTTCCCTGCTTAGGATGCTGCCCCCGTGACCCGACCTCGGATAAGCGGAAGAAGATGGCGGGATGGATGGCTGGAAATTATTTGGATATCATGTGTCTTTCTAGCACTGGAATATCGATATTTCTTGGACTAATACAGTAACTGTCAATGAGTCTCATTGTACACATAACTAAAGAGGCGTCCATCCATCCATATTTTTCCGCTTATCCAAGGTCGGGTCGCGGGGGCAACAACCTAAACAGGACTGTGCTAAATAAATATTGTATTATAGTTGCAGATGTGGTCATCTTTCCCCTTCATTTTTACTTTGTTTGTCTTAATGGTCATTTTATACAGTCTTAAGTAGTAATTGTTTCTTTTATCCATCTCCATTGTTTGTGCTAACTTTTGGTAATACCTGAATGTGTTTCCTCAAATTTGTGTTGGAAGTCGTCAAGAGCTTCCAGTTCTGCGATGCCACTTTCCATCCTGGCTACATCAGATCATTCACTGGCGTATATATTAATTTATATATTTTAACATTTGTTTATTGGATTTTTAACATACTACAGTCTAGAAATACAATTAAACACAGGCCAAATGTTATTTTTGTGGGTGTTGTTGATAAATGGCTTTCACATTGCATAGTAGAGTTTTAACTTTCACTTACAGATGTAGCGACTAACTGTAGTTACCGACAGTCATTTTTTGAAGTGTTTCTGAGTCCATGTGGTGATATCATTTACATATTGTGTCGCTTTTTGAGGGATTGAAAGTCACGGGCATTAAATCTTCATTACGCTTACATGCAGTGATTTTTTTCCAGATTCTCGGAACCCATCCATCCATCTTTTACCGCTTGTCCCTTTTGATGATATTACGGACCGTAGATGGTAAAATCCCTAAATTCCTTGCAATAGCTCATTGAGAAATGCTGTTCTTAAACTGTTGGACAGTTTGCTCACACATTTGTTCACAAAGTTGTGACCCTCGCCCCATCCTAGTTTGAGCATTTCATGGAAGCTGCTTTTAGACCCAATCATGGCACCCCCCTGTTCCCAATCAGCCTGCTCACCCGTGGGATGTTCCAAAAAAGCATTTGATGAGCATTCCTCAACTTTCTCAGTCTTTTTTGCCACTTTTGCCAGCTTTTTAAAAAAATATTTTGCAGGCATCAAATTCCAAATGAGCTTAAATTAGCAAAAAATAACAAAAGTTTACCAGTTCAAACGTTAAATATATTGTCTTTGCAGTCTATTCTATTGAATCTAGGTTGAAACGGATTTGCAAATCATTGTATTATGTTTTTATTTACACAACGTGCCAACTACACTGGTTTTGGGTTTTGTAGCTTTCGTGGACACTGAAAAGCAACTTGATGTTGAAAATACAAACCCCGTTTCAATTTGAGTTGGGAAATTGTGTTAGATGTAAATAAAAACGGAATACAATGATTCGCCAATCCTTTTCAACCCATATTCAGTTGAATGCACTTCAAAGACAAGATATTTGATGTTCAAACTCATAAACTTTTTTTTTTTTGCAAATAATAATTAACTTAGAATTTCATGGCTGAAACACGTGCCAAAGTAGTTGGGAAAGGGCATGTTCACCACTGTGTTACATCACCTTTTCTTTTAACAACACTCAATAAACGTTTGGGAACTGAGGAAACTAATTTTTGAAGCTTTGAAAGTGGAATTATTTCCCATTCTTGTTTTATGTACAGCTTAAATTGTTCAACAGTCCGGGGTCTTGTTGTCGTATTTTACGCTTCATAATGCGCCACACATTTTCGATGGGAGACATGTCCGGACTGCAGGCGGACCAGGAAAGTACCCGCACTCTTTTACTACGAAGCCACATAGTTGTAACACGTGGTTTGGCATTGTTTTGCTGAAATAAGCAGGGGCGTCCATGATAACGTTGCTTGGATGACAACATACAGTATGTTGCTCCAAAACCTGTATGGACCATTCAGCATTAATGCTGCCTTCACAGATGTGTAAGTTACCCATGGCTATAACAAAAGCCATCACAGATGCTGGCTTTTGAACTTTGCGCCTGTAACAATCCGGATGGTTATTTGCCTCTTTGTTCTGGAGGACGCCATGTCCACAGTTTCCAAATATAATTTGAAATGTGGACTCGTCAGACCACAGAACACTTTTCCACTTTGCGTCAGTCCATCTTAGATGAGCTCGGACCCAGCGAAGCCGCCGGCGTTTCTGGGTGTTGTTGATGAATGGCTTTCGCTTTGCAAAGTAGAGTTTTAACTTGCACTTACAGATGTAGCGACCAACTGTAGTTACTGACAGTGGTTTTGTGAAGTGTTCCTGAGCCCATGTGGTAATGTCCTTTACACACTGATGTCGGTTTTTGATGCAGTACCGCCTGAGATTCTCTGAACCTTTTGATGATTTTACGAACCGTAGATGGTAAAATCCCTAAATTCCTTGCAATAGCTCGTTGAGAAATGTTGTTCTAAAACTGTTCGACAATTTGCTTAGAAATTGGTGACCCTCGCCCCATCCTTGTCTGTGAATAACTTAGCATTTCATGGAAGCTGCTTTTATACCCAATCATGGCACCCACCTGTTCCCAATTAGCCTGCACACCTGTGGGATGTTCCAAATAAGTGTTTGATGAGCATTCCTCAACTTTATCAGTATTTATTGCCACCTTCCCAACTTCTTTGTCACGTGTTGCTGGCATCAAATTCTAAAGTTAATGATTATTTGCACACACAAAAAAAATGTTAATTAGTTTGAACATCAAAAATGTTGTCTTTGTAGCATATTCAACTGAATATGGGTTGAAAATGATCATTGTATTCTGTTTATATTTTTACATCCAACACAATTTCCCAACTCATATGGAAACAGGGTTTGTAATATGGTGAGAACATAAAAGCAGGGTTAAAGCATTGCAATTGTTACATGGATTTAAGAAATAGCTTTAATGTTAAAAAATGTGTGATTAAGGGCTACATAAGTAAACTTTGATTGATTGATAATAAATAAGCCTTTGGAAATGAGCTAGTTTGCCTGACACACTATTGTTATTCTGGGGATAACACCCGGCCACTCGTAAGGCCTTCATTCATCTCTCCTTTTCCGGCTGGAATGTTTACTTATCGGAATCCTTATTTGATGTATTCAAATGGATATGTGTTTATTGAAATATGTGCATAGTTGAGTAGAAAAACGGTGGTGTTTGCCTAAGTGGGCGGGGCCAGTGGTAGTCAAATAAACATGTTCATGTGGAACTTTATGGATGCACCACTGGTTTATGTCACGCAGCGTAGAATCCCCCCCCCCCCCACCACCCCATACCTCCACACCCCCCTCTGGTGCCGGATGGCTGTGAGTCGGTATGTTTCTGGTTATGATGTAAGAGGGGTGTCGTGGCGCAACCCTCTCGCGTCCACCAATGAAAGTATAGGCTGGGCTCAACTCCCATCTTTTGGAGCCTGGCTATAAAATGCACCAATCAAGTCCTCTCCAGTTCATTCGCCTCATCCATTATTTTCTGTCCTGATAGGTACCAGTGAAAAGACTCATCATGAGGTAAGAATATTCCTCAATAGACACTTTTATTGGGCGTATTGTATTGACAGTAAAACAAAATATTGCCGTGATTTATTTGTATTTTTCTCTTTGTTTTTGCAGCATTTTGAGGATTTGATCAATACATTTTTTTGTTGTCATTTGTCAAGCTTTCATTGTGAATGAAGGAAAGTCGTAATGATAATAATACCCGTCAAATGTTTAGGATATTTAATTGAATCTTAATGAAAAGTGCATCATGTTATGTTTTAAAATAGGGGTTCTTATCCTTTTTGACCGAGGGGCCCAACTTTTCAACGCTGACTTACTCTTGATTTGCAAGGTGTTCAAAAAACTGCATACAGGATTAAACCTTGTCAAATGGTATGAAAGCATTTGTTAATTTAATACGATTATTAATTACTGAACACAAAAGTGTACACATATACTGCAAAATAAAAACTGATTTAAAAATACATTAATATACAACGTTGCAGTGCTAAAATTAATCAATTCTACCTAGTTTGTGCTTAAAAAACTTCTCCGTTGGTTTTGCTCTAGACTCCTTCTAAATGTTTGAGCTAGTGTTGGGAAAGCATGAGACAACTGAGTATATTTCTTACCCGTGGAACAATTTGCTGTTTTAAAGGATATTTTGATAATATCAATAATCAATTTAGAGCAGGGGTGTCAAACTCATTTTAGATCGGGGGCCAAATGGAGAAAAACCTTCCTCGTAAGTGGGCCGGAGTGGTAAAATCACGGCATGATAACCTGAAAATAAAGACGACTATAGATTGTTTTCTTTGTTAAAAAATAGAACAGGCACAATCTGAAAACATGTTGCAGTTAATAGTATTCTGTCTTTATTTGTCGTTATTTATACTTTCTGAATAAATTGCGTGATACTGTTCATCAGTCAACTCATTGGTGTTTTTTTTCAATCTATCAA
The DNA here is from genome assembly GCF_033978795.1 of Nerophis ophidion. Taxonomy (NCBI): domain Eukaryota; kingdom Metazoa; phylum Chordata; class Actinopteri; order Syngnathiformes; family Syngnathidae; genus Nerophis; species Nerophis ophidion. The sequence goes on along the minus strand of NC_084624.1, from coordinate 17,508,483 downwards.
GATAAAAAAATATCAAAATCAAATTACAGGATGATATTTATGCAGTTTGCTCATTTTCCTCGACTGGTGCACTAACATATTGTGGTTTATTTTGTAGCATAATCTACAAAGATACAAATAATTGCTGTTGTGACATCTAGTGCAGTGGTCCCAACGCTTGATAAATTGTCCCGAGGCCAAATTATTATTATTATTTTATTTGTTTCTTTTTTGTCATGAAAAAGGGAGGTTTTTTGGGTTGGTGCACTAATTGTGAATGTATCTTGTGTTTTTTATGTTGATATTAAAAAAAAAATTATACAAAATTATTGTGTTTGGGGACTACTGATCTAGTGGACACATTTAGAACTGTTTATTTCATTCAAAAATTCTGGCTGATTTTTATACCGGATAAAACCTGTTCGGGGGCCTGATCCGGCCCGTGGGCCGTACGTTTGACACACCTGATTTAGAGTTTTATAGTACAGTCGCGTTCCTAAATAATCTGTTTACGATCCTTTAAATTGTATGTAAATATATATGTATATATATATGTATATATGTATGTATGTATGTATGTATATGTATATATATATATATATATATATATATATATATATATATATATATATATATATATATATATATATATATATATATATATATATATAATATATGTATATATATATATATTTTTTTTTTTTTATTTTTTTTTTTATTTTATTTTATTTTATTCTTTTTTACATAATATAGCCCTGTAGCCCAGAGGATCGCTTGGGCTACTATAACACAACCACTACTGTATGTGGAAATACATCATCACATTAGACTCAGACTTAGATAAACTTTATGGATCCACAAGGGAAATTGTTCCACTTTTATTTTATTTATTTATTGTTTTTGAAACCACCGGTGTTTTGCAAATAACTTGACTGTAAACTTGACAGTCTTAATCACAATTGTTACAGTGCCAATTCAGAGATGTTGAGTTGAAGGGCATCAAAAAGAAGTTCTGCCAAATGTCGGTCAACTTGATTTTAGTGCATATGATGACAAAAAATTATATATATACATTATACACAGTACACAATTTTAATCATCTGTGCTATATATTAGGGCTGTCAAAGTTAATGTGATGAAAATGTGTAAACTATAAGTTCTTTGATGTCAGGACTAGGATTTAGGAACAGCTTTCGTAGCTCGCTGCGATGAATGTTCTCCCGGGGTGCAAAACGACTTGACTGGACACGACGTGAAGGTGAATACATGGTTTAATTATACTATAAAAAGGAACAAACAAAAGGCGCGCACAAAGCGGAGAACAAACTTGGCTAAGAAAACAAAAACTAGCACAAAGGCAGAACTATGGACATAAAAACGAAAGCACTTACTGTGACGTGAAAAAGTCAAAAACAACAGAGCAATCGTTCAGGTATAAGGTGTATCAAGGGTGATGTCGCCAGGTCGACTACCTGGCAACTACAGGGTCAAATAATAGTGACATGATTAATAACAGGTGCCTGAGTTGTAACAAATGAAGCAGGTGAAACTAATGGTTGTCGTGGAAACTAAAACAAATCAGGGTACGCAAAAACAGGAACTAGAGTAGTCAAAAACATGATCACAAGACATGACATTTTACTGACACTAATTTCTTTAACGCGCGATTAACGCACAGGCGTGCTGACTCCTTTTTTGACCCTCGGGCCGTTTTCAAATGTGGCTGCATTCACTGTTTACTGACGAGCCACAAGCGGGAAAATAGCCAGTGTTGGCGCTAGGAATTTTCAAAATGGGGTCCTAGGGACCCCATCAAGTCATAAAAATGGGGTACATTTTTGGGGGTTCCACTTTTTTTGTAAGCGTTTTGAAAACAAATGATAAATGTATGCATTATCCTGTTATAGCTCACATTTTATATTGCGTTTTAGAAAAAGGTTGTCATAAACGTTACTTAATTAATTAGAAAAATAATACAAAAGAAAACACATTTTTATGCATATGTAAATTTTTTCGGTTATAAACATTTATTCATTCGCTTGTTTCCCCTCATGGAGCTAAACTTTACCGCTGCTGGTAGTTTTTTCAATTTTTTTATTTAATAAGTATTAGGTGTATTTATTTCAGTATAAAAGTGTAAAAATTTTTTTTGCACAGTCAAGAAAAAAACGTATTTTTTAATCCACGATTTTGTCACAGTTATTTGATGTCGAACCCCAAGATGCAGAGACGGAGGCAGGCATAGAATATGAAAACATGATTTAGTTAAAACTAAACAAGAACAAACAAAAAGCACGCATGTGGGCGGAATAACAAACTAAGGGAGCTAGCACTGGAAGCTAGAAAACAAAAAGGAACTTTAACATGGAAGCTAGTGGATAGCAAACAGAAAAACTGGAAATAACTAATGGTTAACAAAAACAGCTTACCGCTACGACGACCAGGACAAAATGTAGCATGACAGGTAGTAGCTGAAAAGAATCACATCGACACGACATGAGCAACATATGGCAACGACAAGTCCAAATGACAATACAATGATCCAGCAACTGACACAAGACAAAGCAGGTACAAATAGGAGCGGGGTGATTGGCAACAGCTGAGGAGGAACACAGCACTCAGGGAACAAAACAGGAAGCTGACAAAATAAGAGCACTAGACAGGAACTAAAGGCAGGAGATACTAAACAGACAAATGCAGAGGAAAAAACTAAAACATAGACAAACTGTCAGGGGAAAGCCTGACAGATTCCTGTGGAGCAACAACTTGCTGCCGAGTCAAACTTCACATTCGTGTCAGTTTAACCTATCAATATCATAAAATGTAGATTGTTGCTGTAACAGTTTTAGTAAAATGGCATAAAACCTCAGCAAAAAATAAAGACGGTGTGCAAGAAGTCCAGAGTCACTTTTTTAAAGGAGACGCCGTCAAGACACTTTCTCATACACTTCCGGCTTCACAATAAAAGCACTATGTGTTACATCCAGTCTAACTACATAACAACATGAAAAAATGTCTTACATTACAATCCTGCTTTGTCAACAAAGTTTTGTAATGTAGTCTGTGATATTTCGATTAAAAATCAACTCTGGAACAGGAATAGGACATGTTCTTGCAGATACAATTAAAGTGTATAGTTTTATATAAAATGTTCTGGTTGATAGTCTTATATTGCAAAATGTTTAGCAGGCTGACTATTACATTTTATTACCAGACAAGGTTAAAACATTGTCATGCAGAGATATTATTACCATTAACTTAAACAACATGTAATGTACAGAATATCAGAAGCTTTTATTTAGGTAAAAATATTACACATTTCATTACAAAACATTATTGACAATCAAACCTTGATCATAACAATCCACATTGTGTGTTATTATGCATGAAACTGGTATGATGTAACTCCATACATCCACTTATCTGAGGTCGGGTCGCGGGGGTAGCAGCCTAAGTATCAATCAATCAATCAATGTTTATTTATATAGCCCCAAATCACAAATGTCTCAAAGGACTGCACAAATCATTACGACTACAACATCCTCGGAAGAACCCACAAAAGGGCAAGGAAAACTCACACCCAGTGGGCAGGGAGAATTCACATTCAGTGGGACGCCAGCGACAATGCTGACTATGAGAAACCTTGGAGAGGACCTCAGATGTGGGCAACCCCCCCCCTCTAGGGGACCGAAAGCAATGGATGTCGAGCGGGTCCAACATGATACTGCGAAAGTTCAATCCACAGTGGCTCCAAGACAGCAGCGAGAGTCCCGTCCACAGGAAACCATCTCGAGCGGATCAGCAGCGTAGAGATGTCCCCAACCGATACAGGCGAGCGGTCCATCCTGGGTCCCGACGAGCGGTCCATCCTGGGTCTCGACTCTGGACAGCCAGTACTTCATCCATGGTCATCGGACCGGACCCCCTCCACAAGGGAGGGGGGGACATAGGAGAAAGAAAAGAAGCGGCAGATCAACTGGTCTAAAAAGGAGGTCTATTTAAAGGCTAGAGTATACAGATGAGTTTTAAGATGAGACTTAAATGCTTCTACTGAGGTAGCATCTCGAACTGTTACCGGGAGGGCATTCCAGAGTACTGGAGCCCGAACGGAAAACGCTCTATAGCCCGCAGACTTTTTTTGAGCTCTAGGAATCACTAATAAGCCGGAGTCTTTTGAACGCAGATTTCTTGCCGGGACATACGGTACAATACAATCGGCAAGATAGGCTGGAGCTAGACCGTGTAGTATTTTATACGTAAGTAGTAAAACCTTAAAGTCACATCTTAAGTGCACAGGAAGCCAGTGCAGGTGAGCCAGTACAGGCGTAATATGATCAAACTTTCTTGTTCTTGTCAAAAGTCTAGCAGCCGCATTTTGTACCAACTGTAATCTTTTAAGGCTAGACATTGGAAGACCCGAAAATAATACGTTACAGTAATCGAGACGAGACGTAACAAACGCATGGATAATGATCTCGGCGTCTTTAGTGGACAAAATGGAGCGAATTTTAGCGATATTACGGAGATGAAAGAAGGCCGTTTTAGTAACGCTTTTAATGTGTGACTCAAAGGAGAGAGTTGGGTCGAAGATAATACCCAGATTTTTTACAGAGTCACCTTGTTTTATTATTTGGTTGTCAAATGTTAAAGTTGTATTATTAAATAGAGGTCGGTGTCTAGCAGGACCGATAATCAGCATTTCCGTTTTTTTGGCATTAAGTTGCAAAAAGTTAGCGGACATCCATTGTTTAATTTCATTAAGACACGCTTCCAACTGACTACAGTCCGGCGTGTTGGTCAGCTTTAGGGGCATGTAAAGTTGGGTGTCATCAGCATAACAGTGAAAGCTAATACCGTATTTGCGTATGACGTCACCTAGCGGCAGCATGTAGATGCTGAAGAGTACAGGGCCAAGGACCGAACCCTGGGGAACTCCACACGTTACCTTAACATAGTCCGAGCCCAGACTTTCCTCTCCCCAGCCACTTCGTCCAGCTCCTCCCGGGGGATCCCGAGGCGTTCCCAGGCCAGCCGGGAGACATAATCTTGCCAACGTGTCCTGGGTCTTCCCCTTGGCCAGTAGTGAAGTGAAGTATATTTATATAGCGCTTTTTCTCAAAGTGACTCAAAGCGCTTTACGTAGTGAAACCCAATATCTAATTTTTACATTTAAACCAGTGTGGGTGCCACTGGGAGCAGGTGGGTAAAGTGTCTTGCCCAAGGACACAACGGCAGCGACTAGAATGGCAGAAGCGGGAATCGAACCTGCAACCCTCAAGTTGCTGGCACGGCCGCTCTACCAACCGAGCTGTACCGACTTCTGTTTGCCTGTTGTCTACCCGCTAGCTTCCATGCTAGGCCCCTTTTTGTTTGTTGCTACCTTTTATTTTCTAGCTCCCATGCCAGCTCCCTTAGTTTGTTATCCGCCTTGTGTTTTGTGTTTGCACCCTTTTTTTGGTTTTGTTCTAGTATTTTAAATTAAAACCATGTTTCCGTATTCAATGCCTGCTTCCTTCTTTGCATCTTGGGGTTCGTCACAAATTAACTGTGACAGAATAATCCAGCCAAATTCGAACCCTACAGAGATGTCTATAGCGGAGAGGCTTAAATTAGCGCTAGAGCTAATGGCTAAATTAAAGAAGAGTTCGGTCGTGCGTGTGTGTGTGATTTTTTTAAAGCATATTCTACATATTTTAGGCCTAAATAAAGTGTTCAATTACTTCATATCTACTTTGGTAAATAAAGTAAATGGATGATAATTTCCGTGTTATTCTCCTTAACAGTGCCAGGAACGACAGCAAGTCTTCCTTGGTGCAGATGAACGGAAAGGGAGTCCACAACAAACCCAACGTCAACAACAAACAGATGACTGTCGGCGCAGTCAACGGGAAGAGCGTCCATCACGTAAGCGTCAACGGAAGTCTTTACCCGGTCAAGTCCAAGAGCCGCAGAGAGCGATGGGAAGTGAAGCCCTCTGTCATGGCTGACAACACCTTCAATCCCATACGAGCCATCGTAGACGGGATGAATCTCTCGCCCAATCCCAGTAAACCCATGATCGCTCTCTCTATAGGTGAGGCGCCCTACTTGTGGTTGGTGGATCAGCGAATCGCCGCTAAGTACTACATAAACTTCTTGTAAAATATCTTGTATTCTTATTAAAAACTTCTCAGGGGATCCCACTGTGTTCGGAAACCTTCCGACAGACGATACAGTTCTGCAAGCCATGAAGGACGCCATCGATTTGCAGCAGTACAACGGCTACGCTCCTTCCGTTGGTCAGTTTGACTGTCAACCAATTATTCCTGTTCTAACCCTTAGCCTAAACCCTATACTCCTTCATTCTAACTTGCATCATAGGGAACATCCGCACCGTAACACAACATAAACAGAACAGAAGAAATACCCAGAATCCCTTGCAGCACTAACTCCTCCGGGACACCAAACCCTGACCCCACGCTCCCTACTTTTTGTTAAAGAAAACAATGCATACAAATGAAAGCTAATCAAAAACAAGTTTTTCTTTTATTTGATCAAAACTAGCCGTTTGAAATGACACTGCATCTTATTTTTTTAGGAAAATTCATATTTGTGTTATGTTGTTCTTTTTTGAACAGCTATGAATGTAAAAAAAACATTGAAATAATGTAATAAGAACTAAAGTAAGAGCTTCCTCTGGAAGGATATACTTCCATTTTGAACCAATTACTTCTGTTAACAAAAATGTAGCATTGCACATTGTGTATGATGTGTATTTAGGGTCTTGTCATCCTCACATAATATATGCGGCTTTAACACACACACAAGTGAATGCAACGCATACTTGGTCAACAGCCATACAGGTCATACTGATGGTGGCCATATGAACAAGAATAACAAACACATTTCGGGAGAACATCCGCACCGTAACACAACATAAACAGAACAGAAGAAATACCCAGAACCCCTTGCAGCACTAACTCTTCAGGGACACCAAACCCTGACCCAACACCCCCTACTTTTTTTTTTTTTAAAGAAAACAATGCATACAAATGAAAGATAATTAAAAACAATTTTTCTTTTATTTGATCAAAACTAGACGTTTGAAATGACACTGCATCTTATTTTTTTGGCAAAATTCTTATTTGTATTATGTTGTTCTTTTTTGAACGGCTATGAATGTAAAAAAAATTTAAATAATGTAATAAGAACTAAAGAAAGAGCTTCTTCTGGAAGGAAATACTTCCATTTTGAACCAAAATGTAGCATTGCACATTGTGTATGATGTGTATTTCGGGTCTTGTCGTCCTGGTCACATAATATATGCGGCTTTAAAACACACACAAGTGAATACAAGGCACACTTGGTCAACAGCCATACAGGTCATACTGACGGTGGCCGTATAAACAAGAATAACAAACACATTTCGGGAGAACATCCGCACCGTAACACAACATAAACAGAATAGAAGAAATACCCAGAACCCCTTGCAGCACTAACTTTTCCGGGACATCAAACCCTGACCCTACGCCCCTCCCATCTCCCAAAGTAGGAGGTCTCAAGATTGGCAAGTATGCGCTGTACTGAACCAAAAGTTGCTTTACTGCAAGTGAGCATCATTATACATGACTGCAGTTCTTGGCAGAGGTCAGGTCAAAAAATTAAGTACTCTTAACTTCCATCCATTTTCTACCGCTTATTCCCTTTGAGGTCACGGGGGGTGCTGGTGCCTATCTCAACTACAATCGGGCAGAAGGCGGGGTACACCCTGGACAAGTCGCCACCTCATCGCAGGGCCAACACAGATAGACAGACAACATTCACACTCACATTCACACACTAGGGCCAATTTAGTGTTGCCAATCAACTTATCCCCAGGTGCATGTCTTTGGAAGTGGGAGGAATCCGGAGTACCCGGAGGGAACCCACACATGCAAACTCCACACAGAAAGATCCCGAGCCCGGGATTGAACCCTGGATCACTCAGGACCTTCGTATTGTGAGGCAGACGCACTAACCCCTCTGCCACCGTGAAGCCCGACTCTTAACTTGGAGAAGCCAAACAAATTAGTTTTATACTCCAACCTCCTGTCTGTGTGTGTGTGCTGGGTCAGGACAGCACACCCTGACCATAAAAGGGGAGGTTGGTGTGTAAGTGTCTGGCAGGTCGTACGTATCTTAGATGCTGTCATTAAGCCAAATATGTAGTCTCTTCTCACGGATAGGGACGTCACCTTTGCATACCGAGGTCCACTTTCATTGCCTCTTCTTCTGCGAGAACTAATCCAATCCACACGCCAATGTCTGTAATAAAGGGCCCAAACTAAAATACGCCATTTAAACTGGTGGTTGCTTTCTCCCAGATGAATATAAACATTCACCATATGCAAAACAAAATATGAGTGAATTAATTAACTTCACATACAAATAAATAAACTCCCAATTAGAGATGTCCGATAATGGCTTTTTTACCGATATCCCGATATTGTCCAACTCGGTATAGCTCGATTGGTAGAGTGGCCGTGCCAGCAACTTGAGGGTTGCAGGTTCGATCCCCGCTTCTGCCATCCTAGTCACTGCCGTTGTGTCCTTGGGCAAGACACTTTACCCACCTGCTCCCAGTGGCACCCACACTGGTTTAAATGTAAAAATTAGATATTGGGTTTCACTATGTAAAGCGCTTTTAGTCAATTTGAGAAAAGCGCTATATAAATATAATTCACTTCACAACTCTTAATTACCGATATCAACCGATACCGATATATACAGTTGTGGAATTAACACATTATCATGCCTAATTTTGTCGTGATGCATTAAACAAATGTAACAAGGTTTTCCAAAATAAATCAACTCAAGTTATGGAAAAAAAATGCCAACATGGCGCTGCCATATTTATTATTGAAGTCACAAAGTGCATTATTTTTTTTAACATGCCCCAAAATAGCTTGGAATTTGGGACATGCTCTCCCTGAGACTATGAGGAGGTTGAAGTGGGCAGGGTTGGAGGCGGTGGGGCGGTGGGTGTATATTGTAGTGTCCCGGAAGAGTTAGTGCTGCAAAGGGTCCTGGGTATTTCTTCTGTTGTATTTATGTTGTGTTACGGTGCGGATGTTCTCCCGAAATGCGTATGTCATTCTTGTTTGGTGTGGGTTCACAGTGTGGCGCATATTTGTGACAGTGTTAAAGTTGTTTATACGGCCACCCTCAGTGTGACCTGTATGGCGGTTGACCAAGTATGCCTTGCATTCACTTATGAATGTAAAAAGCCGTATATATTTTGTGACTTGCTCAACACCCAAATGAAGTGCCTTTACGGTTTATTGTCGATCTCTTTGTCCCTACGTCTGTGTACACAGCAGCGTTTTTAAAAAAGTCGTAAATTTTACTTTTTGAAACCGATACTGATCATTATGAAACTGATACCGATTTTGAAGCATTTATCGGCCGATAATATCGGCAATCCCATATCATTGTGCTTCTTTCTTATCTTACATGATTCCACCACAGTAAAACTGAGGTTCATTCTCTATTTTTCTGTCAGGATACTTGAAGAGCCGACAAGCAGTCGCCAACTTTTACAGCTGTCCTGAGGCTCCTCTCGATGCAGAGGTAACTTTATTTATTATTATTATTTCTAATTATGTGTGACAACAGGGTTCATAAGCAGACTGTACTCTTGCCATTTCGTGGTGCATTTACTATTTCAGAGAATTTGAAATGACAAACATGATCCGGCCCGTGAATAATTATCTGTGGACCCCGGGATTATATTTTATTATCCAATCCAATCCAATCCACATTATTCATATAGCACGTTTAAACAACAAAATGTTTCCAAAGTGGCGCACAACAATATTAAAAACAACATTCAAATACTATCCTGAGCTCCACCAATGACTGAATAAAAACAAAAAAATAAAAATAAATACATATAAAACTAATACAAAACCAATATAAAATAAATATGATTAAAAATGATTTTAAGGGTCAAACCAATTAAAACAGTAATTAAAAATCAACATTTTAAAACACAGAGGGCAACAATTCACGTAGTGTTAAAAGCCAGAGAATAAAAATGGGTTTAGTATTACAATCGGCCCGCACCAATACTCCATTTTTAAAAATGGGGGTCACTGGGACCCCATTAAGTCACAAAAATGGGGTCCCACAGGACATTTTTTTGGGGTCCCACTTTTTTGTAACCCTTTTGACAACAAATTCAAAATTGTATGCATTATTCTGTTATATCTCACGTCCTAAATTGTGTTTTAGAAAAAAAAATACTGTCATAAACGTTACTTAATTCATTTAAAAAAAATAGTACAAAAGAAAACACATTTTTATGCATATGTATAAAATGTATAATGTAATTTATTCGGTTATAAACTTTCCTTCACTTTCTTCATGAACTTTACCGCTTCCGGTATTTTTTCAAATGTTTTTTATTGTAATATTTTCAAAATGTGTTTGTTCTATTTTTGTCCAAAGTTTTTTTTTGTTTTTTGTTTTGTTTTAATGCCATTATTTTAATAATGGCCAGATTTTCTTCCATGCAGCCCCTGAGCTAAAATGAGTTCGACACTCCTGTTCTATTTGATATCAGCAGCCGTTTATTTGGTAGTGAAGCGTGCCCGCTGCTCAGTGGCCTAGTGGTTAGAGCGTCCGCACTGAGATCGGTAGGTTCTGAGTTCAAACCCCGGCCGAGTCATACCAGACTATAAAAATGGGACTCATTACCTACCAGCATCAAGTGTTGGAATTGGGGGGTTTAAATCACCAAAATGATTCCCAAGCGTGGCCACCGCTGCTGCTCACTGATCCCCTCACCTCCCAGGGGTTGATCAAGGGGATGGGTCGAATGCAGAGGACATATTTCACCACATTTAGTGTGTGTGTGACAATCAAATAGGACTTTAACTCTATATCTATATCTATATCTATAGATATAGATATAGATATAGATATATATATATAATTACAGTTGGGCAAAAAAGTATTTAGTCAGCCACCGATTGTGCAAGTTCTCCCACTTAAAATGATGACAGAAGTCTGTAATTTTCATCATAGGTACACTTCAACTGTGAGAGACAGAATGTGGGAAAAAATCCAGGAATTCACATTGTAGGGATTTTACAGAAATTATGGTTGAAAATAAGTATTTGGTCAACGATTCAAAGCTCTCACTGATGGAAGGAGGTTTTGGCTCAAAATCTCACGATACATGGCCCCATTCATTCTTTGCTTAACACGGATCAATCGTCCTGTCCCCTTAGCAGAAAAACAGCCCCAAAGCATGATGTTTCCACCCCCATGCTTCACAGTAGGTGTGGTGTTCTTGGGATGCAACTCAGTATTCTTCTTCCTCCAAACATGACGAGTTGAGTTTATATAAAAAATTTCTATTTTGGTTTCATCTGACCACCTGACATTCTCCCAATCCTCTGCTGTATCATCCATGTATCCATTTTGGTATAAACTCAACTCGTCGTGCTTGGAGGAAGAAGAATACTGAGTTGCATCCCAAGAACACCATACCTACTGTGAAGCATGGGGGTGGAAACATCATGCTTTGGGGCTGTTTTTCTGCTAAGGGGACAGGACGATTGATCCGTGTTAAGCAAAGAATGAATGGGGCCATGTATCCTGAGATTTTGAGCCAAAACCTCCTTCCATCAGTGAGAGCTTTGAATCGTTGACCAAATACTTATTTTCCACGATAATTTACAAATAAATTCTTTAAAATTCCTACAATGTGAATTCCTTGATTTTTTTTTTTCCACATTCTGTCTCTTACAGTTGAGGTGTACCTATGATGAAAATTACAGACCTCTGTCATCATTTTAAGTGGGAGAACTTTCACAATTGGTGGCTGACTAAACACTTTTTTGCCCCACTGTATATGTATATATATATATATATGTGTGTATATATATATATATATATATATATATATATATATATATATTACTTTTTATTTAATTTTATCAAATAATTAGTGAATTGACATAGTCATTTCATATTTTTATTTATAAATGAATTGATCATTGAATTCTAAAAAATATCATGTTTGCATATTGTATGTGCATATGCTATGTCCAGACTTCTAAGTCCCTGTGTATTATTATAATATTCAATATGTACAGGCCTGTGATGTAAACAAAAGTGGCCTATTAATTTAGAACTTAAGTAATTGAAGATCATTTGCATGTTGTAGGTCATGGGTGTCAAACTCTGGCCCGCGGGTCAAATTTGGCCCGCCGTACAATTTCATTTGGCCCTTGAGGCAATATCAAATTAACATTAGAGCTGGCCCGCCCGTATTATAAAGGCACTGCCTTTAGCATTGTCTACAATATGTTGTCACGTCCGCTTTTACTCCATACAAACATGATATATGCGATTTGTACACACACTTAAGTGAATGCCAAGCATACTTGCTCAACAACCATACAGGTCAGACTGAGGGTGGCCGTATAAACAACTCTAACACTGTTACAAATATGCGCCACACTGTGAACCCACACCAAACAACAATGACAAACATTTCGGGGGAACATCCGCAGCTTAACACAACATAAACACAACAGAACAAATACCCAGAACCCCTTGCAACAGTGACTACCACCAAAACCCGCCCCCCACCACCAACCCCACCCATTATTATTTTATTTTAAGATTCATTAGCATGTGGAAAAATGTAATGTTGATATTTACCTCAGAAGGCTGCAAATTGAAAAGAGGCATTATATGTTTTATTTAAATAGAATTTATTTGACCTTTTTTTTTTTTTCGTTTGTTTTTTGAATGTGGATTTTGCACAATTAAGTTATATAATTATTGCTTGTTCCAATATTGTTACTTCAAGGCTTGAATGTTTGATTCATTCATTATTGTTATTTCATTTTCAAATTTATTATTAGCCTGCCGACAAAATTTATTTTGATATTTACCTCAGAAGGCTGCAAATAGAAAAGAGGCACTCAATTTTTATTTAGATTTTATTTGATATGCCATTGGTGTCTTTTAATTATTATTATTATTATTTGAAACTCGATTTTGCATGTCACTATAAAGTTATATAAGCCTTGCTTGTTCAATATTCAATGCAAAAATTGTTTGGTTCCCTATTAAAAGGTTCATTTGTTCAACCCTTAGCCCGCGGCTTTGTTCAGTTTAAAATTTTGGCTCACTCTGTGTTTGACTTTGACACGCCTGTTGTATGTGAATGTTAACCGTATGCAAAAATGTCCCGCCCCCTGCAGGATGTCATTCTGACCAGCGGCTGTAGTCAAGCCATTGACCTGGCGATCAGTGTCCTTTGTAACCCGGGAGACAACATTGTGGTTCCATGTCCAGGCTTCTCCTTATATAAGACTTTGGCTGTTTCCATGGGCATCGAGGTCAGACTGTACAACCTGATGGTAGGATTTCTCATTTCCTTCGTACGTTCATGATTATATTCTCATTTCCATTACACACATGATAGCATTCTCATGTTCCTCATACAAACCCTGTTTCCATATGAGTTGGGAAATTGTGTTGGATGTAAATAAAAACGGAATAAAATAATTAGAAAATTATTTTCTTGCTATTGCAAGAAATTTAGGGATTTCAACATCTACGGTCCATAATATCATCGAAAAGTTCAGAGAATCTGGAGAAATCAATCCACGTAAGCGGCATGGCCGGCAACCAACATTGAATGACCGTGACCTTCAATCCCTCACTGTATCAAAAACCGACATCAATCTCTAAAGGATATAACCACATGGGCTCAGGAACACTTCAGAAAACCACTGTCACTCAATACAGTTTGGCGCTACATCTGTAGGTGCAAGTTAAAGCTCTACTACGCAAAGCCAAAGCCATATACCAACAACATCCAGAAACGCCGCCAGCTTTTCTGGGCCCGAGATCATCTAAGATGTACTGATGCAAAGTGGAAAAGTGTTCTGTGGTCTGACGAGTCCACATTTCAAATTGTTTTTGGAAATATTCGACATCGTGTCATCCGGACCAAAGGGGAAGCCAACCATCCAGACTGTTATCGACGCAAAGTTCAAAAGCCAGCATCTGTGATGGTATGGGGGTGCATTAGTGCCCAAAGCATGGATAACTTACACATCTGTGAAGGCACCATTAATGCTGAAAGGTACATACAGGTTTTGGAACAACATATGCTGCCGTCTAAGCGCTGTCTTTTTCATGGACGCCCCTGCTTATTTCAGCAAGACAATGCCAAGCCAGATTCAGCACGTGATACAACAGCGTGGCTTTGTAAAAAAAGAGTGCGGGTACTTTCCTGGCCCGCCTGCAGTCCAGACCTTTCTCCCATCGAAAATGTGTGGCGCATTATGAAGCGTAAAATACAACTGCGGAGACCCCAGACTGTTGAACGACTGAAGCTCTACATAAAACAAGAATGGGAAAGAATTCCACTTTCAAAGCTTCAACAATTAGTTTCCTCGGTTCCCAAACGTTTATTGAGTGTTGTTAAAAGAAAAGGTGATGTAACACAGTGGCGAACATGCCCTTTCCCAACTACTTTGGCACATGTTGCAGCCATGAAATTCTGAGTTAATTATTATTTGCAAAAAAAAAAAAAGTTTATGAGTTTGAACATCAAATATCTTGTCTTTGTAGTGCATTCCGATGACACGATGGTTGAAAAGGATTTGCAAATCATTGTTTTCTGTTTTTATTTACCTCTAACACAATTTCCCAACTCAAATGGAAGCGGGGTTCGTACATTCACAATATTTTTATAACCCTTTGATGGATGTTTCGCATACAACCATGATAATATTGTCATTTGCCTCATACAATGATATTCAAATTTTTTCATTTACTTCATACATTCATGATGTCCTCATTCCCATCACACATTGATGATAATATTCTCATTTCACCAACTATAGTAATGATTAAGTTCTCATTTCTGTTTTACCTCCTAAAATCGTGATGAAATTCTCATTTTCGTCATATATTCATTATGTTGATGTCCATCCATCCATCCATCCATCCATCCATCCATCCATCCATCCATCCATCCATCCATCCATCCATCCATTTCCTACCGCTTGTCCCTTTTGGGTTCGTGGGGAGGTGCTGGAGCCTATCTCAGCTGCATTCGGGCGGAAGCATTTCTCTCATTTATTTAGGATTATATTTTCATTTTCCCCATACACTCATGATGGTATTCTCATTTCTCTCATACATTCATGATTATATTCCCACTTCTATCATCCATTTATGATGATATTTTAATTTCTCAATTCCCTCATGCATTAAGGGTGATATTCTTTTTTCCATCCTACACGCATGATTAAATTCTCAGTTCTCTCACACATTCACGTCCGGAAAAGTCTGCTGACGCACTAAGTACTATCTTTCTATCTGTGTGCTTCTAATTGGATTTAGAACTTTCTTTATTCCTTCTCAAACATATTTATTAGTCTTATCAAACGTACAAACCACCCACTCTCAGCTTGTTCGCTGCTAAGCTAGAGGCCACGACCCCTCCAGCTCCGTGCGGACCTGAATGGGGACAGCCTGTTTTCACGTCCGCTTTCTAAGTATATAAACAGCTTGCCTGCCCAATCACGTTACAACATCTACTGATTTTAATAAAAAACTACACACACAAGGAGCCGAGGCAGAAGAACGAGGAAGTTACACCCAAGGCGACGCCGTCTGTAATAGAGTGATCTATCTTGTCTGTTGCCATCTCCTGGTTAATGTTGGCTATAGCGTTATGGGGTTGCTTTTTGATCGGCCAACGATTTACGTGGTGTGGCGCACCTGACGTCAAGTGACTCTCGCCAGTACGAAAATGCAGAACAAAGGTTACTCAAATAGTGAAAGGTAAGTGTTGTGGTTTTTTTAGTAACCAGCAAGCACAGTACAGTTAGTAGAACAACTGTGTTTTTATTACTGTGTATTTGATAGGTGCCTTCTAAAATTAAACTATTTATTTTATATATATATATATATATATATATAATAAAATAAATATATATAGCTAGAATTCACTGAAAGTCAAATATTTCATAGATATATATATATCTATGAAATATATATGAAATACTCGAGTTGGTGAATTGTAGATGTAAATATACTCCTCCCCTCTTAACCACGCTTCCGCCTCATCCCCGACCACGCCCCCCACCCCCACCTCCCGAAATCGGAGGTCTCAAGGTTGGCATGTATGGGTTTGATACCCACATCTGCGGTCCCTTCCAATGTTTCCCGTTGTTCCCACTGGTATTTGTTTTTTCCTGCTGTAATGTCACGATGTCTTTGTGGCTTGTGCAGCCCTTTGAGACATTTGTGATTAAGGGCTATACAAATAAACTTTGATTGATTGGTTGATAGATATTCTCATTTTCTCCGTACATTCATGAATGTATTATTATATCCATCACATGTTTATGATCATATTTTCACTTCAATCATACAATCATGATGACATGGGGCGGCATAGCTCGCTTGGTAGAGTGGCCGTGCCAGCAACTTAGGGTTGCAGGTTTGATTCCCGCTTCTGCCATCCTAGTCACTGCCGTTGTGTCCTTGGGCAAGACACTTTACCCACCTGCTCCCAGTGCCACCCTCACTGGTTTAAATGTAACTTAGATATTGGGTTTCACTATGTAAAGCGCTTTGAGTCACTAGAGAAAAGCACTATATAAATATAATTCACTTCACTTCACTTATTTCCATTATATGTTTATTGATATTCTCATTTCCCTTCTACATTAATGAGGATATGGTCCTGTCCACCATACGTTCACAATGCCATTCTCGATTCCCTCATCCATTCATTATTATATTCTCAATTCTAATTTACCTCATACATTCATGCCATTTTAATTTCCATCATCTATTCATGATGAAATGGTCATAATATTCTCATTTCCGTAATACATTCATAATGGTAATTTCCTTCATGATTATTTCCATCATACAGTCATATATTCTCTCATACATTCATGATGATATTCTCATTTCCTTTTTCAACATACATTCATAATGGTATCCTTATTCATAATTATTTTCATCATACGTTCATGATTATATTTTCAATTCTCTCGTACATTCATAATGAAGTTCACATTTCTTATATCCCTCTTACATTCATGTTATTCTCATTTTCCTCATGTATCAATGAGTGTACCTCATTTCTCGTTTTCCTCATAGAGTCATGATGATATTCTTATTTCTTATTCTCATCATACATTCATAATGGTCTTCTTATTCATGATTATTTTTCATACTTTCATGGTTATATTCTCATTTCCCTTTTACGTTCATGATGGTATTCTCATTTCTCATTTTCTTCCTGCACTCATGTTGACATTCTCATTTCTCCTCATATGGCAGAATGATATTTTAATTTCCCTTTAACATATATGATGCTATTTTATTTCTCATTTTGGTCATACATTGATGATAAAATTCTCATTTTCTCCTTTAGTGTGTTTGTTTGCACAAGTCAAAGTTTAAAAAAAAATGTACTTTGACTTGATAATAATGGTGTTGTGTTCAATGAAAGCTTCTAAGATGCCGGGATTCTGCAGAGTCAGCAGTTCCTGTTGTTATCAAACCGGTTTGAAAGAATAACTGTGTGCTTGACAAGCTTACTTATCCGTATGTAATACAAGTAGTCCATCCCACGAGTTGTTCAGATAATGCTTGTTCTTCCATAACCAGCCCGAGAAGTCATGGGAAGTGGACCTGCAACACTTGGAGAGCCTGATGGATGACAAGACATCCTGTCTGATTGTCACCAACCCATCAAACCCATGCGGTTCTGTGTTCACCAAGGACCACTTACAGAAGATCCTCACAGGTCAGTAGCACTCGTCCAAAATTCACAGAATCCTCTCTGAATGAGTTGGGAAATTGTGTTAGATGTAAACATAAACGGAATACAATCCTTTTCAACCCATATTCAGTTGGATGCACTACAAAGACAATATATTTGATGTTTGAACTAATAAACTTTTTTTTTTTTTGCAAATAATAATTAAGTTAGAATTTCATGGCTGCAACACGCGCCAAAATAGTTGGGAAAGGGCATGTTCACCACTGTGTTACATCACCTTTTCTTTTAACCACACTCATTAAATGTTTGGGAACTGAGGAAACTAATTGTTGAAGCTTTGAAAGTGGAATTCTTGACCATTCTTGCTTAATGTACAGCTTAAGTTGTTCAGTTGTCGTATTTTACGCTTCATGATGCGCCACACATTTTTGATGGGTTGACATGTCTGGACTGCAGGCGGGCCAGGAAAGTACCTGCACTCTTTTACTATGAAGCCACACTGTTGTAACACATGGCTTGGCAATTTTTTGCTGAAATAAGCAGGGGCGTCCATGATAACGTTGCTTGGATGACAACATATGTTGCTCCAAAACCTGTATGGACCTTTCAGCATTAATGGTGCCTTCACAGATGTGTAAGTTACCCATGCCTTGGGCACTAATACGCCCCCATACCTTCACAGATGCTGGCTTTTGAACTTTGCGCCTATAACAATCCGGATGGTTATATCCCTCTTTGTTCCGGAGGACACCACGTCCACAGTTTCCAAATATAATTTGAAATGTGGACTCGTCAGACCTCAGAACACTTTTTCACTGTGCATCAGTCCATCTTAGATAAGCTCAGGCCCGGCGAAGCCAGCGGCGCTCCTGGGTGTTGTTGATAAATGGCTTTCGCTTTGCATAGTAGAGTTTTAACTTGCACTTGCACTTGTAGCGACCAACTGTAGTTACTGACAGTGGTTTTATGAAGTGTTCTTGAGCCCATGTGGTGATATCCTTTACACACTGGTGTCTGTTTTCGATGCAGTACCGCCTGAGGGATCAAAGGTCCGTCATGTCATCGCTTACGTGCAAGGATTTTTTCTAGATTCTCTGAACCTTTTGATGATTTTACGGACCGTAGATGGTAAAATCCCTAAATTCCTTGCAATAGCTCGTTGAGAAGTGTTGTTCTAAAACTGTTCGACAATTTGCTTACAAATTGGTGACCCTCGCCCCATCCTTGTTTGTGAATTACTTAGCATTTCATGGAAGCTACTTTTATACCCAATCATGGCACCCACCTGTTCCCAATCAGCCTGCACACCTGTGGGATGTTCTAAAAAAGTGTTTGATGATCATTCCTCAACTTTATCAGTATTTATTGCCACCTTTCCCAACTTCTTTGTCAGGTGTTGCTGGCATCAAATTCTAAAGTTAATGATTATTTGCAAATAGTTTATCAGTTTGAACATCAAATATGTTGTCTTTGTAGCATATTCAACTGAATATGGGTTGAAAATGATTTGCAAATCATTGTATTCCGTTTATATTTACATCTAACACAATTTCCCAACTCATATGGAAACTGGGTTTGTACTTCATTAAATGTTGATGCGTCTTCCTTCACAGTGGCCTCCAGAAACCATGTGCCTATCCTGGCAGATGAAATCTACAGCAACATGGTGAGTGCAGTTGTCGAGTTTTCAAACTTGACTGGCATCCACAGACTCTATTTCACCACAGCGAGGCACATTTTTCACCACTGTGTTTGGTTTGGTGGTATTTGGGCGGAGCTTAGACCACCACACATCAGCACATATTCATGTTTTTACCATTTAGCTCACCATTGAGACATTCTTGAGAACCGATCCAAAGCGAGCAAGTCAGCTGACTGCTGCATCAAACTTTCATGACAGTTATCGCCTTGTTTACAGTAATCTAATGTTCATATGTGACACAATCAGGAAGTAAAACCATGCGAAATGATGAAAGATACATCCAAATAGAAGTAAGTGCATTCCAACAAACTGCATGCCTCAAGAAGTGCAGCGTCGACATTTTAGTGCAGGGGTCACCAACGTGGCGCCCGCTGGCCTGTTCCAAAAATAGCTCAAATAGCAGCACTTACCAGTGAGCTGCCTCTATATTTTTAAATTTGATCTATTTACTAGCAAGCTGGTCTCGCTTTGCTGGACATTTTTAATTCTAAGAGAGACCAAACTCAAATAGAATTTGAAAGTCCGAGAAAATATTTTAAAGAATTTGTCATCAATAGTTTAAATAAATTCATTAATTTTTTTTACTTGGCTTCTTATAACTTTCAGAAAGACAATTTTAGGCAAAAAATACAACCTTAAAAATTATTTTAGGATTTTTAAACACATGTACCTTTTTAGCTTTTAAATTCCTTCCTTTTCTTTCCTGACAATTTAAATCAATGTTCAAGTAAATTATTTTTTTTTATTGTAAAGAATAATAAATACATTTAAATTTAATTCTTCATTTTAGCTTCTGTTTTTTCTGTGGAGAATATTTTTGAAATATTTCTTCAAACTTATTATGATTAAAATAAAATAAAAATATTCTGTTAAATCTAGAAAATCTGTAGAATCAAATTGAAATCTTATTTCAAAGTTTTTTGAATTTCTTTTAAAATTTTTGTTCTGGAAAATCTAAAAGAAATAATGATTTTTCTTTGATAGAAATATAGCTTGGTCCAATTTGTTATATATTCTAACAAAGTGCAGATTGGATTTTAACCTATTTATGTCATCAAAATTCAAAAATTAATCTTAATCAAGAAAAACTACTAAAGGTGTTCCATAAATTATCTTTTTACATTTTTTCGAAATGATTCGGATGAGCTAGTTTTTCTCTTCTTTTTCTCAGCTGAATTTTGAATTTTAAAGAGTCGAAATTGAAGATAAAATATGTTTAAAATTAAATTTTCATTTATTTTGTTTTTTCTCCTCTTTTAAACTGTTCGATTAAGCGTTTTTTTCATCATTTATTCTCTACAAAAAAACCTTCCGTAAAAGGAAACAAAATGTACGACGGAATGACGGATAGAAATACCCATTTTTATATATATACAGTATATAGATTTATATATTAAAGGTAAATTGAGCAAATTGGCTATTTCTGGCAATTTATTTAAGTGTGTATCAAACTGGTAGCCCTTTGCATTAATCAATACCCAAGAAGTAGCTTTTGGTTTCAAAAAGGTTGTGTTAGTGTCTCTAATTGTCTTTATGCAACCCCTCGGATTGGTGGAACATTGACACTATACATATATATTTCACTTTATCTTCTGTGAAAGATTTTGCGCTCACATTTAGATAAAAATTTCACCGGTTCTGTTCATAACTTTTATTTACCGTATTCCTAGCCGCAGTCAGGACGTTGAGGGGATCCGGTTTGGTGGCTGCAGGATTAGGTCTCTGCTTTTTGCAGATGATGTGGTTATCTGGCCAGGATTTTCAGCTCTCACTGGAATGGTTCCTAGCAGAGTGTGAAGCGACTGGGATGAGAATCAGCACATCCAAGTACGAGTCCATGGTTCTCGCCTAGAAAAGGGTGGAGTGCCATCTCCGGATTGGGGAAGAGATCTCGTGGAGGAGTTCGAATACCTCGGAGTCTTGTTCACGAGTGAGGGAAGAGTGGATCGGTGCGATGTCTTCAGTAATGCGGAAGCTGTATCGATCCGTTGTGGTGAAGAAGGACCTAAGCCAGAAGGCAAAGCTCTCAATTTACCGGTCGATCAATGATCCCATCCTCACCTATGGTCATGAGCTTTGGGTTATGACCGAAAGGACAAGATCACGGGTACAAGCGGCCAAAATGAGTTTCCTCCGCTGGGTGCCGGGGTTCTCCCTTAGAGATAGGGTGAGAAGTTCTGTCATCATGGGGAGCTCAAAGCTCAAAGCTCAAAGCTGCTGCTTCTCCACATCGAGAGGAGACAGATGAGGTGGTTCGGGCATCCGGTCAGGATGCCACCTGAAGGCCCAGGACACGTTGGGAAGACTATGTCTCCGGGCTGGCCTGGGAACGCCTCGTGATCCCCCGTGAGGAGCTGGACAAAGTGGTTAGGGAGAGGGGAGTCTGGGCTTATCTGTGGAGGCTGCTGCCTCCCCTGCAACCTGACCTTGAATAAGCGAAAGAAAATGGATGGATGGATGAATAATTTAATTCAGACCTAAATGTGATAAAAATGAGCTACAGTAAATGTGAGTTAAACCTGAAAGACATATCTGATAGAAATGTGTGACCGATCTTTTCTATTCGGCACCACACAGTGTTAGTAGAGAACCCGTCTATCTGGTTCCTCATGCAAAGATGAAAGTAGGCATTGTTCGTTAGCCTATATAACTAACCAATTTCAATTGTTAATTATCCACAACCGATTCAGCCTCAGGGCTGATTTTTGCCGTCCGGCTTCTGTTAGATTTGTGACGTTTGCTAGGCATGTTGGTGAGGGTGGTGCTCTTTCAGGATGCCGATTGGGCTCGGACACAGCGTACAAGTAAGAAATAATGGTTTATTTAACTAAAAACAGGCGAAGAACAAAAACACTGGCGCTAGGTACAAAAGACAAACCAAAAGCGCTAGCATGGAAGCTAGGTAACTAAACACAGGAATAGCTAACGAGTACTAAACAGATTTACCAAAGTTCGGAGATAGCGTCGTCAGTTGTTGTGGGAAGCAAGGCTAGGATGCCAGAACGAGTCACAGAAAATGCAGGCTTAAATAAGGATGGTAATCCACAAACAGGTGAGAGTCCGGAAACAAGGAACAGGTGAAACAAATATGAAAACCATGGTGACATAACAAACCAGGAAGTGCCCAACAAACCCAAAGATCCAAATAACAAACGATCTGGGCAGCAGATCGTAACAAGAATACCTTAATAACCTCATGAATTACTATTGCTACGTCACACGGGTGTTGAAAGCATACTGCCAGGAGATCAAGGAAGGCAGAAGTCACCGTCAGAAAGTGGTCAATGACTAATGAATTTGGGAAAACCCGACGCTGTCAACATTTGTACTCCTAAAAGCGAAGTACAGAATACTTATTGAAGTGTACTGACAGACGCAGCGTTTGTCTACACTGGTGCTAGATAGGTTGTATCTGCATGCCCTTGGGCAGAGGGTCTTAACCTTGTCCGCCCCGAGATTGGTAGATTGTGAGTTCAAACTGGGTTGTACCAAAGACTATAAAAATGTGACCCATTACCTCCCTGCTTGGCATTCAGCATCAAGGGTTGGAATTGGGGGTTAAATCAGCAAAATGATTCCCGAGTGCAACCACCCTCACCTCCCAGGGGGTGGAACAAGGGGATGGGTCAAATGCAGAGAGTAATTTCACCACACCTAGTGTGTGTGTGACGGTCAATGGTACTTTAACTTTAACTTCAACCTCTCTTGACCTCTGGGCCCAACTTTTCTACTTCTGAGGGGCCCGTGGATGAACACTGAATTAGTAATCTTACTCTTGATTTTAATTGTAATCAACAAATATTTCTATCCTACTCACAGTATAACAGGATAAACCTTATCAAATGATATGAAACCATGTGTTAATCATTTTTATTATTATTATTTTTAGACTTATACTTCCTTTTTATTGTCATTCAAATTTGAACTTTACAGTACAGATAAGAACGAAATTTTGTTGCATTAGCTCATGGTAGTGTAGGATAAAAAAGCAATAAGGTGCAGATATGAATAAATAGATTACTGAACAGATAAATATATTGCACTTTTGCATAGTCAGTATGCATCTAGGTTTATGGATGTATTGTCTTTATATTCCAGTGAGTTAATCCATTTTCGGGGGGAATTGAGGCAATTATTATGATGCGTTCAAGAGTCTTACGGCCTGAGCTGTTAAAGGACCTGGAGGTTCTGCTTCGGAGGCTGCGGAACCTCTTTTAGAGTCCAGCAGTGAAAACAGTCCTTGGTGGGGGTGGGAGGAGTCTCTGCAGATTTTCTGAGCCTTGGTCAGGCAGTGGCTTTTTGGGATCTCCTGGATAGGAGGAAGAGGAGTCCTGATGATATTTTCCATCGTCCTCACCACTCTCTGGAGAGACTTCCAGACTGAGGCACTGCAGGCTCCAGTCCAGACAGAGATGCTGTTGGTCAGCTGGCTCTCTATAGTGCCTCTGTAGAATGTGGTGAAAATGGGGGGAGGGAGCTGTGCTCTTTTCATCCGACACAAAAAGCGCATGCGCTGCTGAGCTCTTTTTACGAGAACTCCGGATTGTAGGGACCAGGTCATATTGTCAGTTATCTGCACCCCCAGGAACTTGGTGCCGCTTGCTTACCATCTGATGAAAATTGGAGCGTGGCTTCCTGAAGTCGACGATGATATCCTTTGTCTTGTCGACGTTCAGGACCAGGTTGTTGGTTCTGCACCACTCAACCAAATGTTTCACCTCCTCCCTGTAGTCCATGTGGTTGTTGTCACGGATGAGGCCTTTTACGGTTGTGTCTTCCGCATACTTCACAATGTGGTTAGTATTGGACTTGGCGCAGCAGTCATGGGTCATCAACGTGAACAGCAGCGGACTCAGGATGCAGCCCTGGGGGGAGCCGGTGCTTAGGGAGATGGCACTGGAGGTGTTGTTGCCAACTCTCACAGACTGGGGTCTGTCTGTGAGGAAGTCAAGCAGACAGTTGCATAGGGGTGTACTGAATCCCAGGAGGGCCAGTTTGCTCACCAAGTTCTGCGGGATGATGGTGTTGAATGCCGAGCTGAAGTCCAGAAACAACATCCGCACATTCCTTCCAGATGTTCTAAGCTCAGGTGGAGTGCAGAGGAGATGGTATCCTCTGTGGAGCGGTTAGGGCGATAAGCAAACTGGTATGGGTCGAATGTTGGGGGAAGTCCAGAGACCATGTATTCCTTTACCAGCCTCTCGGAGCACTTCATTATGAAGGGGTTTAATGCATTGAGGGAGAAGATTGTGGGTTTTTTAGGCACCGAAATGATTGTGGCCGTCTTAAAACACGATGGTACCACAGCCTAGGTCAGCGAGATGTTGAAGATCTCTGTGACAACCCCAGCCAGCTGGTCTGCACATCCCATATTATTATTAAGGCTTAGCTCAGGCTGATTACAAAAATAAATAAAAATCATTCTAATTAAATCAATAACAAAAATAAACAAATTGACATGTGTCCTAAAGGCCTACTGAAACCCACTGCTACCAACCACACAGTCTGATAGTTTATATATCAATGATGAAATATTAACATTGCAACACCTGCCAATACGGCCGATTTAGTTTACTAAATTACAATTTTAAATAACTCGCGGAGTTTCTTGTTGAAATCGTCGTGGAATGATGACGCGCGTACGTGACGTCACGGACTGTCAGGAAATATTAGCGCAGCACTGTTTGCGGCTAAAAGTCGTCTCTTTTTATCGCGCAATTAAACAGTATTCTGGACATCTGTGTTGCTGAATCTTCTGCAATTTGTTCAATTAATAATGGAGAAGTCAAAGTAGAAAGATGGAAGTGGGAAGCTTTAGCTTTTAGCCACACAAACACACGGTGATTCCTTGTTTAAAATTCCCAGAGGGGAAGCTTTACTATGGATCAGAGCGGTCAAGCGAACATGGTTCCCGACCACTTGTCAACCGGCAGGTTTCGGTGAGAAAATTGTGGTAAAAAGTCGCCTCTTACCGGAGATCAGCTGAGTTTGCGCCGTCGACTTCCCTCAGAGACTGGCGTCAAGACACCCGTGGACAAGAGATGCGCGGATAGGCAATTGCGTCATCCGCAACCACATCACCAAAGTCGTCATCCACCCGCTGTCCACCCGAACCAACATTTTATCAGAACCGCAACCGTCCGCTGAAATACATCAAGGTCGGCCACCATTACCACTCAAAGAGCTATTTAAACCCGTTTCACATAGTAAAGAAGACAATGGGAGCCGCTAACGTTCTCGCGACTATCCAATGGTGTTCATCCTGATGACAAGAATAAGGGCGTACTTTGGAGCCATTGCCTTAGACACCTTCAACAACATGTACAAATCGATTGTTAGTCCAGTAACATGTTGTATGCAGCTTCCGCAATCACACGTACAATATTGAAAGGCATACTGGGTGATACAGAGTACACTGATGGTTGTGATATAAACAATTTTAACACGCTTACTAATATGCGCCACGCTGTGAAACCACATCAAACAAGAATGACAAACACATTTCAGGAGAACCTCCTCCAAGTAACACAACATAAACGCAACACAACAAATACCCAGAACCCTTTGCATCTGTGAGACTTCCTGAATATATTTTACACCCCCGCGCCCCAAACCCCGCCCACCTTACCGACGCACAGGGTTTGCTGCTAGCGGGGTGTATAAAATAGTCAGGAATTGTCATGGATGCAAAGGATTCTGGGTATTTGTTGTGTTGCGTTTATTTTGTGTTACTGGAAGGATGTTCTCCCGAAATGTGTTTGTCATTCTTGTTTGGTGTGGCTTCACAGCGTGGCGCATATTACTAAGAGTGTTAAAATTGTTTATATCACAACCATTAGTGTACTTTGTGTCACCCAGTATGCCTTGCAGTCGTGTGCGTGTGTCTGCGGAAGCCACACACAACATGTTGCTGGACTGAGAAGCAGATTGTACTTGTTGTAGAAGGCGACAAAGTCAATGGCTTCATGGCACGCCCTAATACTTATTAACTGGGTGACTGCCGGCAGTCATACTAGAGAATGTTTGCGTCTCCTCTTGTCTTCTTCGCTTAGTGACACGGGTCCTAAATGGCTCTTTGAATGGTAAAGGATACCGATCCCAGAACCATATTCGGTAATATATCAAATATTACCGAATGGTTCAACCGCCACCCGCCCGAATCTAATTAAAATCTATTTTTTCGTCATGTCACCCGCCCGACCCGCGGTTTATCCGCGGACTCCGCGGATGAGACCGCAAACCACGCATCTCTACCGTAGCCACTCCCCTCCGACTATCAGGTACTATTTAATCTCACTAAAACACTAGTAACACAATAGAAAGATAAGGGATTTCCCAGAATTATTCTAGTAAATGTGTCTAAAAACATCTGAATCCGTCCCAAAGCAATTGCCTTTTTTTTTAAACTTTTTTTTTTTTAATTTTTTTTTCTAGTCCTTCGCTATCAATATCATCATCCACAAATCTTTCATCCCCGCTCAAATTAATGTGGAAATTGTCGTTTTCTCGGTCCGAATAGCTCTTGCTGCTGGAGGCTCCCATTAAAAACAATGTGAGGACGTGAGGAGCCCTCACCCTTGTGATGTCATCGTCTGCGACTCACGGTAAAGGCAAGGCTTTTTTATTAGCGACCAACAGTTGCGGACTATATCGTGGATGTTCTCTACTAAATCCTTTCAGCAAAAATATGGCAATATCGCAAAATGATCAAGTATGACACATAGAATGGACCTGCTATCCCCGTTTAAATAAGAAAATCTGATTTTAGTAGGCCTCTAAATAAACTGTCAATAAAGTGTAAGTGTAAAAGAAAATATAGATTCAGCTCTTTAGTCATAATTTTTTGCGCTTAAGAAACTTCTCAGTGACTTTAGCCCGAGACTTCTTACGTTTGATATTGTAATTACTGCCATAAGTGGTGAAAGGGGGTATTACAAGGGAGTATTGCTGCAGCCCATAGGGACCACAGCTGAGAACCATATTTTTGGCAGTCCAAAGAAACCCTGGTAGGAACATTTTTCACAACGACGCTAGCTTCCATTCCTAAATGCAGCGGACATGTTGGATCTTGACACACACCGTCGCCGGTTTTGTGTCCCTTCCATTGCACAAATCTCTTGCTTGCGTTGCGTCGTTGTTGTGGCGTATGGGAGGAATTTGTAGAAGTGGAAATGTCGGGGTTGTCGGGTGCATTTGCAAAAGCTTCCAAGCTCTAATCACTGCACAGCAGCTGAATGACTGTGCACTTTTCAGCCTGCATGTGTTTGCACTCAATACAAAACTGCATGCAACTGGGGGCAGGGGAGACCGCGAAGCCTTTTTTTATGACTTTGCCATCTCTCACGCCAGAAATGTCATACTGTATGTACCGTTACATTCAGTCTTGATGATAATATCTGATGACAATGCAGTAGTTCTCACATATATAAACATACGTAAACTTGTTTTATTTCAAGGAGAAAAGTCACCGAAAGTGTTGTTAAATCTCCTTTGAAAGGCCAGCAGGAGTGTTGAATTATTGTCCATCTGGCCAATCAGACATGGGGCAGTTCCCTGCGTCTATGCATGTCTCGGATCCTGCACAGCTTTAACGACAACCAGCTGTCTTGCTTTGTTGTCCAATCCACAAGAAGCTTTGCCTGTTTTTGATTTGTCACATCTTTTAACTTTCTCATTTTTTAATTTGATCTCAATAAAGCGAACTACTAGATTTGTATACCAAAAATTTATCAACAGTGCTTCAAAAGTGAATCAAAAGGAAATCGACGCTGGGTTATTTATTTTTTTGATTTTTTTTACCCACTGTTTGTATTTTACTAAGAATTATGACAAACATGTATTAAAGGTGAGTATTGTTAGCATCGTGCTAGTGAAGACTTTAAACTTGGGGGGCCGCAGTGAGCTAAAATATTTTGGATGAAGGCCACAAGCAGACTACAATACATGCAAAGTAAAAGTAACATATATATATATATATATATGTATATATATATATATATATATATATATATATATATATACATCCATCCATCCATTTCTACCACTCCACTTGTCCCTTTTTGGGGGATATGTATGATTACATATATATATATATATATATATATACAGAGAGAGAGAGAGAGAGAGAGAGAGAGAGAGAGAGAGAGAGAGAGGGATAGATATATAGATATATATATAGATATATAGATATATATGTATATATATATATATATATATATATATATATATATATATATATATATATACATAGTCAAGGTTTCTGTGGTTTATCCGTTATACAGTGCTCAATACCGTGGTAGAGCGAAATGTACGTTAGGTCAGGAAAAAACACAGAGGATATTTCATCAATACAAGCCTGTTTCGCAGGTTTCCCTGCTCTTCAAGGGATTTTATTTACAAACCCCGTTTCATGAAACAGTTCTGTAGAGATGAAGTAGTCTTGTGATTTTTCCCACACACACATAATGCGCTCTACCACGGCATCGAGCACTATTCTCTGGATAATCCAATTAGGACATACATATATGTATATATATATATATGTATATATATATATATATATATATATATATATATATATATATGTATATATATATATACACATATATATATATATATATATATACATATATATATATATACATACATATATATATATATATATATATATATATATATATATGTATATATATATATATATATATATATATATATATATATATATATATATATATATATATATATATATACATCCATCCATCCATTTTCCACCACTCCGCTTGTCCCTTTTTAGGGGATTTGTATGATTATATATATATATAATTATATATATATATATATATATATATACATATATATATATATATATATATATGTATGTATGTGCGGGAAAAATCACAGGACTACTTCATCTCTACAGAACGGTTTCATGAGGGGTTCCCTCAATCTCCTGACGATTGAGGGAACCCCTCATGAAACAGTTCTGTAGAGATGAAGTGATTTTTCCCACACATACATATTGCGCTCTACCACGGTATCGAGCACTATTCTCTGGATATATATATATTTGTAATTTATCGTCGTCCGAGATCATTTCCGCCGTGTGGGAATATTTTGATCATATATCCCGAAAAAAAGGTATTTGTGTTCATTTCCTTGTCGTTTCATCCTGTTCTCTCAAAGTTTCTACTTGATCCGTTAGTAGCATGCTAATCGATGCTAATATGCTATTTAGGCTAGCTGTATGTACATTTGTAGCTATATTTGCATCCAGCCTTTCACTCCACCCACATTTAATGCCAAACAAACCCTTACCAATCGACAGATTTAAGTTCCTCAAGTGTCACAAGATGCAAAAGTCTCGTACGGGTTTTTGTGTTGAACCGTTTCGGTAGCTCAGTTGGTAGAGTGGAGGACTGTAAATGCTCATGCTGAGTTCCTTAGGACACTGGTTCAAATTCAGCTCAATGGATCACTCATTATGTTTTTACCATGAATTGATAAACAAGTTGAAAAACGTATCTGGGTGTTACCATTTAGTGGTCATTTATACGGAATATATACTGTACAGTGCAATTTACTGATAAAAAAAATAAATAAAAATAAATAAAAAATTCGCAGTCCACAAGTATTCTCATTCACAACACGTTCTCTTAGATTTCCATGTTATGATACATGTTCACATTATTTATTGACTGTATCTAAAAAAGGTAAAAATATATTTTTATTTAAATGACGATATGAAATAATCCTAAATGAAATACAATGACTTGGGTAATATATTTTGTATATACTAGGTCATAAAATCAGTGTCATTTGAGTCGGTCCATAGGTTGCCTGTAGGGATTTTTAATGTCCAGCAGATGTCAGTATTTAGTGACACAGTATCAATACAGTTTTGCAATGTGTCGAAACGATACATGATGCCTCATCAACCCATCACTAAGAGCTAGCATGGGAGCTAGCAGGAAACAGAAGTCGTTACTTGTAGTATGAAAACAAAACGGAAGCCGGGAACAAAAGACAGTAAGCTACAAACAGCTACCGAAATATAGCTTACCGCTAGGCTGCAATGACAAGACACGACACGACACGACAGGAGAGACAATCATGTGGCCAGGTGCCAATCAACCGCAGCTGAGGGGAAACAGCGCTCAGGGAGAAAGACGGGTAACAGACAAAATAAGAGTGCTGACAGGAAATACAACACACACAGAAAAAAAAACTAAAACACAAACAAACTGTCAATTAATGTTTAATTAATTCCCTGACATCCTCCTTAAAGTTTTGAGTGCATGGACATTTTTTTTTTTAATAATTTGTTATACTACATATTTGTGGTATCATTGTCAAATTTTAATTGGGATTAGGTCAGAAGCCAAGCCTTGAACCACATTGTGTTCCCCGGTCCACACTTCGAAACTAATCACTTTGAGGACACATTAGTGCACCTAAAAAAACATTATTCTACTTCCATTGTGTTTTAACTCCTATTTGATTGCATCAGTACTCGAACACAATCGGACTGTCAGGGTTTAAATAAATCGTCCTGTTCATGTTCAAATGATCCCAAAGCCACGGACTCAAGAGATGCTTCAAAAACAATATTTGTTCATAATGGGTTGATTTATCCTTTCAATGTTGAACACAAATTTCAATTCCCTTTTGGCCGATACTTTATCAACCGTCCCAGAGCTGACAGCTTGCAACTGACTGTGTTCATACACCGTGTGAAGCCTTTCCACTAAGTTAACAATCATCACTTCCATTGTGGTAAATATTTTAAAAGTACTATGATCACTGGAGGATGTTTCAAACCCAGCAAAAAGCAGAATGGAAGGGATGTTAATGGCTAGGCCACCAAGCTGGCGTGAACTAACGGAAGAAACAAGTGTCACAAAGTTTAAGAAGTGTTGATGGAAGCATGTTACTAACAGATATTAACAGTTATTAAGAACTATGGATAGGAATATAACAACTGTTTCTGTGTAGAGGCCAGCCGTAAGGTGCATCCATCTATTCATCAGAAGTGTTGATACCAAGAGTAGTATCAGTACATGATTGATACTAGAGTGATTATATTTATATTTATATTTATTTATATTTATATTTTTAGGATATTTTTTGACATTTTATCGATAAAAAGCCAGAATGCTAAGGCGTTAAGGGGGAAAATTATCACCAGACCTATGTAAGCGTCAATATATACCTTGATGGTGCAGAAAAAAGACCATATATTTTTTTAACCGATTTCTGAACTCTAAAAGGGTGAATTTTGGCGAATTAAACGCCTTTCTATTATTCGCACTCGGAGTGACGTCACATAGGTAGTCAATCCGCCATTTTCTCAAACACATTACACACACAAGTCAAATCAGCTCTGTTATTTTCCGTTTTTTTGACTGTTTTCCATACCTTGGAGACATCATGCCTCGTCGGTGTGTTGTCGGAGGGTGTAACAACACGATCAGGGACAGATTCAAGTTGTCTTACGTGGAGTGTGCATCGATTAGCATGGCATGCTAATCGATGCTAACATGCTATTTAGGCTAGCTGTATGTACATTTGTAGCTATATTTGCATCCAGCCTTTCACTCCACCCACATTTAATGCCAAACAAACCCTTACCAATCGACAGATTTAAGTTCCTCAAGTGTCACAAGATGCAAAAGTCTCGATTGTTTGGTCTGCACATTTTACCGGCAATGCAAAGGCAGACATGGTACAAAGATGTATGGATATCCTGCAGATGCATTTCCAACGATAAAGTCAACAAAATCACAAAGGTGAGTTTTGTTGATGTTATTGACTTATGTGCTAATCAGAGATATTTGGTCGCGGCATGACTGCCAGCTAATCGATGCTAACATGCTATTTAGGCTAGCTGTATGTACATTTGTAGCTATATTTGCATCCAGCGTTTCCCTCCACCCACATTTAATGCTAAACAAACACTTACCAATCGACGGATTTAAGTTGCTCCTGCACATTTTACCGGCGATGCTAAGGCAGACATGGCACAGAGATGTATGGATATCCTGCGACACTCAATCGTTGGTTAGAAGGCGATCGCCGAATAGCGTCAATAGCTATTCGCTCAATAGCTTCAGTTTCTTTTTCAATTTTGTTTTCGCTATCTGCCTCCATACTCCAACCATCCGTTTCAATACACGCGTAATCTGTTGAATCGCTTAAGCCGCTGAAATATGAGTCGGAATCCGAGCTAATGTCGCTATATCTTGTTTGTATTGGCATCACTGGATGACGTCACAGGAAAATGGACGGTGGCTTCACGGATAGCGAAAATCAGGCACTTTAAAGCCCTTTTTCGGGATATTCCATGATGGGTAAAATTTTGAAAAAAACTTCGAAAAATAAAAGAAGCCTCTGGGAACTGATTTTCATTGGTTTTAACCCTTCTGAAATTGTGATAATGTTCCCCTTTAAAGGAAGCCCACCTGGGATAAAAAAAAAACAGTTTTAAATTCTACTTGTTTTTGTTTTCACGCACTGCAACAAGTTAATGAGTCGACAATATTTGACTTTGAGTTTTCTTCCCAGGTTTTTCCAGGTTGCGACAGCCCTTCGCTGTCGTCCCTCAGTAGCGATGTTCCCATCATTTCGTGCGGAGGCTTGGCTAAACGCTGGCTCGTCCCCGGTTGGAGGTTGGGGTGGATCCTCATCAATGACAGGAACAACATCTTTGGCTCTGAGGTCGGTGAAATTCTAACCCCGAGCAGGTGACCGATGACATGCTTCCATCTTAATAACGGACGATCTCCTGCAGATTCGACAAGGCCTGGTCAAACTGAGCCAACGTATTCTTGGAGCTTGCACCATCGTCCAGGGTGCCCTTGAGGGAATCCTCAACAACACACCTGAAAGCTTCTACCATGATACAGTTCGATTCCTCAAGGTGCATTCCCATACATTCCCATCACAAAACTACTCTTTTTCCAAGTTCCAAAAAATTGCAGGATTTTCAGGAATTCCTGGTTTTCCAAATCCCTGTTTCCACTCTTTAACCAATTCAAACCATTCCACCTTCAACACATCCCATAATCTTGGACAATTAAACTAAACTTTTTCCAAGTTCAAAAAAATTCCAGGATTTTCCAGAATTCCTGGTTTTCCAAAAACCTGTTTCCATCCTTTGACAAATTCAAACCATCCCCCCTCCAAAACATTCCATCATCTTGGACATTTAAACTACTCTTTTTCCAAGTTCCAAAAAATTCCAGGATTTTCCAGAATTCCTGGTTTTCCAAAGCCCAGTTTCCACCCCTTAACCGATTCAAACCATTCTACCGTCAACAAATTCCATCATCTTGGACATTTAAACTAATTTTTTTTCCAGTTCAAAAAAATTCCAGGATTTTCCAGAATTCCTGGTTTTCCAAAGTCCTGATTCCACCCTTTAAGCAATTCCAACCATTCTACCGTTAACACATTCCATCATCTTGGACATTTAAACTACTTGTTTTCCAAGTTCAAAAAAATTCCAGGATTTTCCAGAATTCATGGTTTTCCAAAGCCCTATTTCCAACCTTTAACAAATTCAAACCACTCCACCTTTAACACCTTCCCTCATCATGGACATTTAAACTACTCTTTTTCCCAGTTAAAAAAAAATTCCATAATTTTTCAGAACTCATGTTTTTCCAAAGCCCTGTTTCCACCTTTTAACCAATTCAAACCATTCCACCTTCAACACATTCCATCATCTTGGACATTTAAACTACTCTTTTTCCAAATTCAAAAAAATTCCAGGATTTTCCAGAATTCCTGGTTTTCCAAAGCCCTGTTACCACCCTTTAACCAATTCAAACCATTCTACCATCAACACATTCCATAATCTTGGACATTTAAACTACTCTTTTTCCCAGTTCAAAACAATTCCAGGATTTTCCAGAATTCCTGGTTTTCCAAAGCCCTGTTTCCATTCTTTAACCAATTCAGACCATTCCACCTTCAACACATTCCATAATCTTGGACATTTAAACTACTCTTTTTCCCAGTTCAAAACAATTCCAGGATTTTCCAGAATTCATGGTTTTCCAAAGCCCTATTTCCAACCTTTAACAAATTCAAACCACTCCACCTTTAACACCTTCCCTCATCATGGACATTTAAACTACTCTTTTTCCCAGTTAAAAAAAAATTCCATAATTTTTCAGAACTCATGTTTTTCCAAAGCCCTGTTTCCACCTTTTAACCAATTCAAACCATTCCACCTTCAACACATTCCATCATCTTGGACATTTAAACTACTCTTTTTCCAAATTCAAAAAAATTCCAGGATTTTCCAGAATTCCTGGTTTTCCAAAGCCCTGTTACCACCCTTTAACCAATTCAAACCATTCTACCATCAACACATTCCATAATCTTGGACATTTAAACTACTCTTTTTCCCAGTTCAAAACAATTCCAGGATTTTCCAGAATTCCTGGTTTTCCAAAGCCCTGTTTCCATTCTTTAACCAATTCAGACCATTCCACCTTCAACACATTCCATTATCTTGGACATTTAAACTACTTGTTTTCCAAGTTAAAACAATTCCAGGATTTTCCAGAATTCCTGGTTTTCCAAAGCCCTGTTTCCACCCTTTAATCAATTCAAAACATTCTACCTTCAACACATTCCATAATCTTGACATCTAAAATACTCTTTTTCCCAGTTCAAAAACTTTCCAGGATTTCTAGAATTCCTGGTGTTTCAAAGCTCTGTTTCCACCCTTTAACCAATTCAAACCATTCCACCTTCAACACATTCCATCATCTTGGACATTTAAACCACTCTTTTTCAAAGTTCCCAAAAAATTCCAAGATTTTCCAGAATTCCTGGTTTTCCTAAGCCCTGTTTCTATTAACCAATTCAAACCATTCCACCTTCAACACATTCCATCATCTTGGACATTTAAACTACTCTTTTTCCAAGTTCCCAAAAATTCCAGGATTTTCCAGAATTCCTGGTTTCCCAAAGCCCTGTTTCCACTCTTTTTTTGGCGACTACTCCTTCCACATTTTTAAACCCACTTCAACATTCGTCTTAATTAGAAAAAAAAACTAAGCAGTTTTTTGAACTGGAAAAATTCCCAGTTTTCCTGAAATTTCTCAATTCAACATGTTACTATTTCAACATTTCTCCATCGTTTTGAAAAATTCCAACACCAACCATTTCAACTTATTCAGACCATTCAAATTGTTGTTTTTTGTTGTTGTTTTTTTGAAACAATTTTTTATTAAAAATTCCCGCTTTTCCTGAAATTCCCCAAATTTGGGAGAAATTCCCATTGAAATCAATTGGACCTTCTTCAAAGTTCAACAACTCCCACATTTTTCATCTGATTCAAACCGTTCCACCTTCAGAATATTTAGCCTGTCTGGGAATTGTGTTCTCTACTTCAACAATTCTAAAAATGTTTTCCAGGATTTCGGTTCAACTTCAGCATTGGAGCATTCACACACAATTCCTTCAGGAATTGCCTCTTCTAGTTAAAGGCCTACTGAAACCCACTACTACCGACCACGCAGTCTGATAGTTTATATATCAATGATGAAATATTAACATTGCAACACATGCCAATACGGCCTTTTTAGTTGACTAAATTGCAATTTTAAATTTCCCGCGAAGTTTCCTGTTGAAAACGTCACAAAATGATGACGCGTGCGTTTGACGTCTCGGGTTGTAGCGGACATTTTTTTCCAGCCCGATCCCAGCTATAAGTAGTCTGCTTTAATCGCATAATTACACAGTGTTGCTGAATCTTTTGCAATGTGTTCAGTTAATAATGGAGACGTCAAAGAAGAAAGCTGTTGGTAGAAAGCGGTGTATTGCGGCTTCCGTTAGCAACACAAACACAGCCGGTGTTTCCTTGTTTACATTCCCGAAGGTGAAGCTTTACTATGGAACAGAGCGGTCAAGCGAACATGGTTTCCGACCACATGTCAAACGGCAAGTTTCGGTGAGAAAACTGTGGTAATAATTCGGCTCTTACCGTAGACATGAGTGAAGCTTGTGTTGTTCCTCGTGCACCTGTCAAAGAGGCAGCAAGCTGCGGACTCTCTTGCCTCCTCCGACCGGCCGCCCCTAAACGTGGGATGCTTCTACCGTGGAGGGGGGGGGGGGGGGGGGGGGGGAATCTCAACCCGGCCCGACCGTCTGCCTTCGTAGAGAAACTTGGCTTCCCTTAGAGACACTGGCGGTCACCACACCCCTCCGTCTTTCAGGTACGACCATGTCATATCACTAAAACACTAGTAACACAATAAGCAGATAAGGGATTTTCCAGAATTATCCTAGTAAATGTGTCTAATAACATCTGAATCGCTCCCACTGCCATAGTCTTTTTTTTCTTTTTCCAGTCCTTCACTCTCACTATCCTCATCCACGAAACTTTCATCCTCGCTTAAATTAATGAGGAAATTGTGGCTTTTTTGGTCCGAATCGCTCTGGCTGCTGGTGGCCATGATTGTAAACAATGTTCAGATGTGAGGAGCTCCACAACCTGCGACGTCACGCGCACATCGTCTGCTACTTCCGGTACAGGCAAGGCTTTTTTTATTAGTGACCAAAAGTTGCGAACTTTATCGTCGATGTTCTCTACTATATACTTTCAGCAAAAATATGGCGATATCGCGAAATGATCAAGTATGACACATAGAATGGACCTGCTATCCCCGTTTGAATAAGAAAATCTAAAATTAGTAGGCCTATAAATACCCAATCAACTCTTCAATTTTTTTTATATGTATTTACTGTTTATTTTATTTCCTAGGGACACAAAAGTCACTAATTTGGTGTGTGTTGATATATTAAATATAATATATTTATATATCTCGCTGATGTGATTTTCTTCCTCCTTTCCTCCACAGTCCAACGCTGAGATTTGTTTTAAGGAGCTGTCCACAGTGCCCGGCTTGAACCCCATCATGCCCTCAGGAGCCATGTACTTGATGGTCAGTATCACTCACAATCCATTTTTCTTCTAATTCGAAAGTGCTACCTCCTAGGGGGTTGATACAGAGTGATGGGTCGAATGCAGAGAATAATTTCGCCACACCTTTGGTACTTTAACTTTATATCAAACAAAGTCACCAAAAGTCTCTAATTACAACTGTTTTACTTTCCATATAATAGACTCAGTATCGTATGGAAAGTATGAGTATTGGCCGATACCGATACAATATCAACACGAATCATCGTACAGATATTGGAGCTAATACCGATATTAATTCAAAAATGATATCAGAAGGAATCATACATACTGTACTTGTATCAATTTGTTGTGTGGATTTTTAGAAAAGGTTCCATCAAGTGAAATTACTCATGAGAACAATGGAAGGTATACAAAATACGAACCTTATGCTGTCTTTAAATTGAAGTGGAGCGATAATTGTTTTTGCCGACACCGCTTGGTCACAATACGTCATAAAGTAAAACCCATTGAATGATGCGGACACATTTGTTACTGGATACTTTCCAAAACGCTCCTGCCTCCGACACTTCCATCCATCCATCCATCCTCTTCATCTTATCCGAGGTCGGGTCGCTGGGGCAGCAGCCTAAGCAGGGAAGCTCAGACTTCCCTCTCCCCAGCCACTTCGTCTAGCTCTTCCCGGGGGATCCCGAGGCGTTCCCAGGCCTCCTACCGGTTGGACATGCCCTAAACACCTCCCTAGGGAGGCTTCCGGGTGGCATCCTGACCAGATGCCCAAACCACCTCATCTGGCTCCTCTCGATGTGGAGGAGCAGCGGCTTTACTCTGAGTTCCTCCCGGATGACAGAGCTTCTCACCCTATCTCTAAGGTAGGAGGAAAGTCATTTCGTCCGCTTGTACCCGTGATCTTATCCTTTCGGTCATGACCCAAAGCTCATGACCATAGGTGAGGATGGGAACGTAGATCGACCGGTAAATTGAGAGCTTCGCCTTCCGGCAAAAGTGGGACGGTGTGACACGTCTCTGTGCCTCTGGGTTCTTTCTGTGGCTGCTGGAAGGATGAGTCTTTAGCTCCAGGGTTCAAGGAGTCTGTTTTTATTTTTATTTGTATTTTGTTTTATTTGGCTTGCTCGCTTGTCTGGCCTCGCCCCTCTTTGCTGTCTTCTCTCCTTTGTCTGTTCTCCCATTCTTGGACGATGCTAATAAAGGAAACAGGTGATTAGGGCGACCACGCCCCTCCACATTCCTCCACCGCCAGACTCAGGCCGGGCAGCCATCCGACCGCGCCCACTCCCCCCTCCGTAGAAGAGCGCGAGAGGAAGTCGGTCACGGGCATCTGAGCACCCGGTCTGTGTGGACCACTCGGAAGTTGTAGGGTTGCAAAGCGATATTCCGCCAGGTGATCCGTGCGTTTGCATCCTTCATGCGGTGGAGCCACTGGAGGGGTTTGTGGTCCGAGCAGAGGCTGAAGGAGCGTCCCAGCAGGTAGTAGCGGAGGGCCCCGACCGCCCACCGGATGGCGACGCACTCCCTCTCCACCGTGCTGTGCCTCGCCTCCCAGTCCGAGAGCTTCCGGCTGATGTATAGTACGGGCCGGTCCACGCCCTCTACCTGCTGGGACAGTACCGCTCCCAGTCTTCTGCCCAAGGCGTCCACCTGCAGACAGAAGGGGATGGCAAAGTTAGACATGTGCAGTACCGGCTCCTTGCAGAGGGCTGTTTTTACCTTTTCGAACACTTGCTGGCACTGCTCCGTCCACCGGACCAGATCTAGAGCACCCTTTAGGGTGAGGTCAGTCAGGTCCGCAAACCGGGAAATGAACCTACGGTAGTAGCCCGCCAGACTCAAAAACTGCCTCACCTCTTTTTTTGTCTTGGGGGGTGGACAGGCTGCGATCTCCGCTGTTTTGTATATTTGTGGGCGCACCTGCCCTCCTCCCAAGTGGTACACCAGGTACTGTACTTCCCTACGACCAACCGCGCACTTCGCTGGGTTGGAGGTGAGCCCTGCCTTCCTAAGGGACTCGAGCACTGCCCCGACCCGCCGCATGTGCTCTTCCCAGCCGCTACTCTGGATGATGATGTCATCCAGGTAGGCGGCTGCGTATACAGCGTGAGGGTGCAGCATCCGGTCCATGAGGCGCTGGAACGTGGCGTCCGCACAGAAATAGGCCGAACGGAAGGGTCACAAATTGGTTCAAACCTTCCGGAGTGGAAAATGCTGTTTTTTCTCTGGACTCTGGCGACAAGGGAATCTCCCAGTAGCCCTTGGTGAATCCAGTGTCGTAAAAAAACAAGCAGTGCCCAGCCGATCCAGGAGCTCGTTGACCGGGGGCATTGAGTAAGCATCAAAGCGTGATATCTCATTTACCTTGCGGTAATCCACATAGAACCACACAAAACCATTTTTCTTCCCTACCAGAACGATGGGGCTGCACCACGCACTGTGGGATTCCTCTACTACCCCCAACTTCAGCATGGATTTTAATTCCTCCCGAATCACTTTGCTTTTGTGTTCGGGGAGCCTGTTGGGCCGAAACCGCACCGTAACACCCGGGCTGGTCTCAATATGATGACAGATGAGGTTCGTGCGGCCGGGCCGAGTGGAGAACACACCAGAAAAGTGCTGCTGCAGCTTGGCAACTTCTAACGTGAGCTGATTATCACAGAGAAGGGGGGAGGGCAGGACAGAGCGCGGGACCACTGGCCCAAACTCGTCCCTCTCCTCAACCGCCGTCACCGTAGAAACAGGTTCTGCCTCTTTCCCTGCCTTCAGGAGGTTAATATGGTTGATTTGCGTGTCTCCTCCCTGGTCCGAGCGCCGGACCTCATAGTCCACATCATCCACTTGCCGTGTGACCACAAAGGGTCCTTGCCATATGGCGAGTAATTTCGAGCTGGACGTTGAAAGTAATAGAAGCACTTTTTCCTCCCGGTGAAAATGTTCTGAGCTGAGACCCCCTGTTATACAAGCGCTGTTGGCGTGCTTGGACCTGGAGCAAATTCCCATGTGACAAGTGCCCCACCGTGTGGAGTTTTGCTCGCATGTCCATGACGTATTGAATTTCGTTTTTGCTGGAGCTTGGACCTTCCTCCCAGTTTTCTTTAATTACGTCCAAAACCCCGCGCGGCTTCCTGCCGTATAATAATTCAAAAGGCGCAAAACCTGTTGAGGCCTGGGGTACCTCTCGCATTGCAAACAGTAGGGGATCCAACCATTTTCCCCAATTTGGTCTGTCCTCATGCGTAAACTTACAGATCACGGTTTTCAGCATCTTATTTAGCCTCTCCACCAGCCCGTCAGTTTGTGGGTGGTATACGCTGGTGCGGATCGCTTTAATTCCCAATAACACGTATAGTTCCTTTATCGTGCGTGACATAAAGGACGAGCCCTGGTCAGTCAGAATCTCTTTCGGTATTCCAACTCGGAAGATGACCTGAAACAGCAGCGGCACTGTTTTTAGATACCGGGTTGCGTAATCCACAAGGACTAGCGCCTCCTCCTCCAGCTGCGCATGTCATCAGCACGGGGCTGGTACGGGGTGCTCGGCCATTCTCAGGGTCTTTTGCTCCCGCCACGCTTCCTGGGGAATGAACTTACGGTAGTAGCCCGCTGTTGTCCGCGCCGGAATGGCCACCAGGAATTGCTCCAGGAGTATGAGCTCTAGCATGGGGTTGTCAGATGTCGCCGGGTTCAGCCACCGGGTCGCCGCATCTCTGAGCTGCTGCCCAAGCATGAACGGGCGGTCCGCCAGCCCCAGTCTCAACACCCGGAACCGGCGGAGGACCAGCTGCCTTCCCGGTCCAGTATCGCCCACCTCAAGTACCTGAAATCTACCCGGGAGGCCGCCGGTGGACTCAGCGCTGCCCGCTGTGCTTCTCCTGCAAGCAGCGGCCACAGATGCACCCCCCACTCCTCTTCAGGCCACCCGAACAGTGCCCGTGGCCTCACAAATGTCCAGGAAGGCCTGTGGGTCTTCGCCCTCCGTTATGCGTTGCATGGAGGCCGCTGGGCCTGGCGGTGGTGCCGCTCCCATCCGGCTGGCCATCGCCTGTAAAATTTGGCCTTAATGGGCCTTTTTTTGGTGGACGGCTTCATCTGCTGGTAGTTCGCCGCCGCCACGTCTGCCAGCACCTGCCCCAGCGCTGTCAGGGGCTTGTGCTCCGACATTTTCCTTTTCTTATTTTCTTCCAGCCACCGGCCAATTGGGCGCAAATGTGACACATCTCTGTGCGTCTGGGTTCTCTTTGTGTCTACTGGAAGAATGAGTCCTCAGCTCCAGGGTCCAAGGAGTCTTTTTATTTTTATTTTTAGTTTGTTTTCTTTGGCTTGCGTGCTCCTCTGGCCTCGCCCCTCTCCGCTGTCTTCTCTCCTCTGTCTGCCCTCCCCTCATGACCTCGGACGCTGCTAATAAAGGAGACAGGTGATTAGATAACCCGCTTCAGCAGGGAAATCCACTCACCTGTCAGCTGCTTCATAGCCCTGCTCACGTCCTTCCCGCAGGAGACGCGCCGACCACGCCCCCTCCACAGAGAGTTTATAGTTTTTGTTAAAGGCAATGACAGGTCATTCTTCCTTATACGTCAGGTGTCATTAGCGCATTTCAAAGCTTCAAATCATGTGTTCATGTGTATATTGTGGCTCTTTGCGCTAACGCAGTAAAATGACTTGACTAAAATACAAGAAAAGACCAGCCTTGTGTGTTTATTGGAGGACATTTAAATGTTAACTGTCTACCCAACTTTGCACAAGTAAACACCCTGCAGGACTGCTTGTATCGCAAGATGATATCACACATTTTACATGTAAGCATATATCATCGCTCAGTACATAGCCCATGTTTGTTTTCTTTTAGTTCAGACCCATATCCCATAGCAGTATCAGACTGAGACACCTTTATGATAACATATACCCAGCAGGCACAAGACATGGTCGGGAAATGACCAAAATTGAATGGTCAAATCAACGTCAGAACCCAACATTGATTAAACGTCATCAAAAAGTATGTTATTTCATTGTTGTTTTTGTGTTGTAGAATTTTGGTTGTGATATGACCAAAATTCAATGGTCAAACCAACGTCAGAACCTAACATTGATTAGGTGTCATCAAAACGTATGTTGTTTCAACGTTGTATGTGTTGTAGAATTTTGGTTGGGAGATGACCAAAATTCAATGGTCAAATCAACGTCAGACCCCGACATTGAATAACTGTCGTCAAAAAGCATGTTGTTTCAACGTTGTATTTGTGTTTTCGAATTTTGGTATGGAAATGACCAAATTTCCATGGTCAAATCAAAATCAGAGTCTAACATTGATTAAACGTCGTCAAAAAGTATGTTGTTTTAACGTTGTATTTGGTCGGGAAATTACCAAATTTCAATGGTCCAGTCAACATAAGAGTCTAATATTGATTAAATATTGTCAAAAAGTACGTTGTTTTAATGTTGTATTTGGTCGGGAAATGACCACATTTCAAAGGTCAAATCAACCTCTCCACCAAACATTGATTAAATGTCATCAAAAAGTACAGTATGTTGTTTCTTTTTTTTTTCATTGACATCCAGCATCAGACATTTCCATCCACTAAATCATATTCACATACGTCACATAGCCGTTGTCTGCCCTAAATGTCAAAAGTATTTTTGTTTATATACCCATGATACCACCCACCCACCCCCCCCCCCAAAAAAGAAAAAGAAACAGAGATAACAAAAACAAGGTAGTATCTACACATACATCAATTAAATCAGCAAAAATTAGACAATACATTGATAATAATAATAAACAGAAATAAAATAAAATAAATATATACAGATACTTCTATTTATATATACACATATAGGGAGTAATCTTTTTTTTTTTTTTAACAGTACACTAATTCCAGAGATTTAAGTCAGGCTTATGGGGCGTGACATAATTGACCCAATTTTCCCAGTATAAGGTACATTTCTCCAATTTATAATTAATAAAGGCAGTTATCTTCTCCATTTTATATATGTCCATTGTGGTTTCCATCCATTGCTTCAAAGTTGGGCTCTCCTGGGATATCCATTTCCTAGTAATGGTCTTTTTACAAGCCACCAGTATATTCATTAAGTATTTATCTTTCTTAAGCCAATCTTGAGGAGCAAATCCAAAAAACGAAGTTTTACTTTCAAGGGGTATTTCTCGTTTAAAAATATCCTGTAAAGCTTGGTGTGTCTCTTTCCAATAGTCCTTTATGGTAGAGCAGTCCCAGAAAACATGGTAGTGGTTTGCGTTTGAATTCCCACAATTTCTCCAGCAGGCAGGGGAGTTATCATAGTGAGACTTCTGAGAAGGTGTAAAGAAAAAATCTGATCAAACACTTCCAGCCAAACTCCCTCCACTTGGGTGAGCTGGTACAAGTCCATTGATATTTCCATATTATTGTCCATTCTTCCTCCCATATAGTTATACCTCCATCCTTCTCCCATTGTGTTTTAATATATGAGGTTGAGTATAATTTCATATTCAACAAACACTTATACAAGCATGAAACGGTTTTATCGATAATTTCTGAATTGTTGACAATTCAATCAAACATATACTCATCTTTGTAACGCTTTTCACCTTCATATTGACAAAATGTCGCAACTGCAGATATCGATGAAAATCTTGGTTTTGTAATATATAT
This sequence comes from Nerophis ophidion, assembly GCF_033978795.1. Taxonomy (NCBI): domain Eukaryota; kingdom Metazoa; phylum Chordata; class Actinopteri; order Syngnathiformes; family Syngnathidae; genus Nerophis; species Nerophis ophidion. The sequence goes on along the minus strand of NC_084624.1, from coordinate 17,464,405 downwards.
GTCCTTTTCATAGTTTCAAAACTAAGCATTTTTTTTTATTTTCCATTACACTACATAAAGCTGTTATACCCTTAGATATCCAGTCCTTAAATCTTGAGTCTAATTTATTAGGTGCAAACTCTGTATCATAGGCACACCACTTAAGAACTGCAATATCGCTCTTGAGTTTGTGTTCCTTTATGATCTTTTTCCACACTTTAAGGGTCCTTTTCACCCATGGATTATCAATGTTATTTATGTGGGCTTGTAAATTGCTATCCGCCAGGATTGTTTGTATGGGGATGGAGGACATTTCTTCTTCAATAATTTTCCATTGAGCAACATATGACGGGTTGCACCAACATCTCACTGCTCTCATCTGGGCTGCAAAAAAATAATATCGGAGGCAAGGTAAACCCCATCCTCCTTTTTGTTTGACCAATTGTAAAGTTTTGAGACAGACTCTTGGCCTTTTACTTTGCCGTATAAACCTTGATAGCATTTTGTCCCATTCATTGAATTGATTTTGGTTAATCTCTATTGGAAGGGTTAGGAACAGTTATAGCAGTCTCGGCAGTACATTCATTTTAATGGAATCAATTCTAGAACTAAGGCTAAAAAAATGAATTAAGTTGCATCTTGCTATATCATCTTTTATTTTTTTATGTATGGGTAGATAATTATATTCAGATAATTTTGTTAGATCTTTTGACAAATTCATGCCCAGATATTTAAAAGACTCTGTTTGCCATTTCAGAGGGTAACTACTTCTGATTTCCCCTGGTGGGTTATAATCATATGAGAGTAGATGGGTTTTACCTATAACAATTTTATATCCTGATGATTGACCATACATTTCAAATGATTGCATTAACATAGGGAGCGAGTATGTTGGGTGTCCAAGATAGACCAAAATGTCGTCCGCTTAACAGAACAATTTATACTCTCTTCCTTTAATCCTAATTCCCTTAATATCTTCGTTTTGTCTGATAGACTGAGCTAATGGTTCCAAATAGAATGCAAAGAGTAATGGTGACCATGCACATCCCTGTCTAGAGCCCCTTTCTAGAGTAAAACTGTTTGATAAGTATCCATTGACTTTATCCTAGCAGTAGGATTATTATATAATGCCTGTATAGTTTTAATGATTGTATCCTGAAAGCCACATTTGTATAGAACTCTGTAAAGAAAATTCCAATTGACCGAATCGAAGGCCTTTTCAGCATCCACACTTATAACAACTGCTTCGATGTTTTTTCTTTGTATATGATCCATAATATGTAGTGTCTTTCTTATATTGTCTTATGTTTGGCGTTGATGTATAAAACCTGTTGGATTTTTATGTATTAGTATAGGTAAGAAATCTTCTAATCGTTTGGCCATAATAGAAGTAAAGTAACGACATTTCCTCGATTTCCTCTGGTTTTCCCCATCCTCGCCCCTTTTTGTTTGTTCAGAGAGTATCTGAAAGTTTGACGTTTTACAGTCTCACGGGGCGAAAAAACTTTTCTCACGAGGGAGATGTTACTCTAAGCTGCCATTCGGCTTGATGACGTCACCGGAAAAGTATGTTGTTTCAACGTTGTATTTGTGTTGTAGAATTTTGGTTGGGGAATGACAAAAATTCAATGGTCAAATCAACATCAGAACTCGACATTGATTAAACATCGTCAAAAAGCATGTTGTTTCAACGTTGTATTTGTGTTGTAGAATTTTGGTCGGGAAATGACCAAAATTTAATGGTTGTTTCAACGTTGTATTTGTGCTGTAGAATTTTGTTTGAGAAATTACCAAATTTCAATGGTCAAATCAACATCACAGTCTAACATTGATTAAACCTTGTCAAAAAGTATGTTGTTTCAACGTTGTTTTTGGTCGGGAAATGACCAAATTTCAAAGGTCAAATCAACCTCAAAACCAAACATTGATTAAACGTCATCAAAAAGTATGTTGTTTCAATGTTGTATTTGTGTTGTAGAATTTTGGTCGGGAAATGACCAAAATTCAATGGTCAAATCAACGTCAGAACCTAACATTGATTAGACATCATCAACAAGTATGTTGTTTCAACGTTTTATTTGTGTTGTAGAATTTTGGTGGGGAAATTACTAAATTTCAAAGGTCAAATCAACGTCAGAATCCGACATGGATTAGACATCATCAAAAATTACAGTATGTTGTTTCAACGTTGTATTTGTGTTGTAGAATTTTGGTTAGGGAATGACCACAATTCAAACGTGAAATACCTAACATTGATTAAACGTCATCAAAAAGCCTGTTGTTTCAACGTTGTATGTGTTGTAGAATTTTGGTGGGGAAATGACCAAAATTCAACAGGCAAATCAAAGTCAGAACCCGACATTGATTACCTGTCGTCAAAGAGTATGTTGTTTTAACGTTGTATTTGTGTTGTAGAAATTTGGTCGGGAAATGACCAACTTTCAGTGATCATATCAACCTTACAACCTAACATTGACTAAACATCGTCAAAAAGTATGTTGTTTCATCGTTGTATTTGTGTTGTAGAATTTTGGTCGGGAAATCACCAAAATTCAATGATCAAATCAACGTCAGAACCTGACATTGATTAAACCTTGTCAAAAAGTATATTTCAACGTTGTATTTGTGTTGTCGAATTTTGGTTGGGAAATGACCAAATTTCAATGATCACATCAACCTTACAGCCTAACATTGACTAAACGTCGTCAAAAAGTATATTGTTTCAACGTTGTATTTGTGTTGTAGAATTTTGGTTGGGAAATGACCAAAATTCAATGGTCAAATCAACGCCAGAACCTAACATTGATTAGACATCATCAAAAAGTATGTTTCAAAGTTGCATTTGGTAGGAAATGACCAAATTTCAATGGTCAAATTAACTTAAGGGTCTAACATTGATTCAACATTGTAAAAAAGTATGTTGTCTCAATGTTGTATTTGGTCGGGAAATGACCAAATTTCAAATGTCAAATCAGCCTCACAACTTAACATTGCTTAAACGTCATCAAACAGTATGTTGTTTCAACGTTGTATTTGTGTTGTAGAATTTTGGTCAGGAAATTACCAAAATTCAATGGTCAATCAACATCAGAACCCGATATTGATTAAGCGTTATCAAAACGTATGTTATTTCAACGTTGTATGTGTTGTAGAATTTTGGTTGGGAAATGACCAAAATTCAATGGTCAAATCAACATCAGAACCTAACATTGCTTAGACATCATCAAAAACTGTGTTATTTCAACGTTGTATTTGGTCGGAAATCACCAAATTTCAAATGTCAAATCAACCTCACAACCAAACATTGATTAAACTTCATCAAAAAGTACAGTATGTTGTTTCAACGTTGTATTTGTGTTGTAGAATTTTGGTTAAGGAATGACCACAATTCAAACGTGAAATACCTAACATTGATTAAACGTCATCAAAAAGCCTGTTGTTTCAACGTTAAATGTGTGTAGTAGAATTTTGGTGGGGAAATGACCAAATTCATCGGTAAAATCCACATCAAAACCCAACATTGATTAAACGTCATCAAAAAGTATGTTATTTCAACGTTGTTTTTGTGTTGTAGAATTTTGGTCGGGAAATGACCAAAATTCATTGGTCGAATCAAAGTCAGATTCTAACATTGATTAAACGTCGTCAAAAAGTATGTTGTTTCCACGTTGTATTTATGTTGTGGATTTTTGGTTGGGAAATGATCAAATTTCAATGGTTATTGAACATAAGAGTCTAACATTGATTAAAAGTTGTAAAAAAGTATGTTGTTTCATTGTGTTTTTGGTCGGGAAATGACCAAATTTCAATGGTCAAATCAACATCAGAGTCTAACATTGATTAAACAATGTCAAAAAGTATATTGTTTCAACGTAGTATCTGGTTGGGAAATTACCAAATTTCAAATGTCAAATCAACCTCACAACACAACATTGATTGAACGTCATCAAAAAGTACAGTATGTTGTTTCAATGTTGTATTTGTGTTGTAGAATTTTGGTTGTTGAATGACCAATACACAAATACAACGTTGAAACAACATACTTTTTGATGACGTTTAGTCAATGTTAGGTTGTGAGGTTGATTTGACCAACGAATTTTGGTCGTTTCCCGACCAATTGACTAAACGTCGTCAAAAAGTATGTTGTTTCAACGTTGTATTTGTGTTGTAGAATTTTGGTTGGGAAATGACCAAAATTCAATGGTCAAATCAACGTCAGAACCTAACATTGATTAGACTTCATCAAAACGTATGTTGTTTCAACATTGTATTTGGTCAAGAAATTACAAAATTTCAATGGTCAAATCAACATCAGAGTCTAACATTGATTAAAAGTTATCAAAAAGTATGTTGTTTCAACGTTGTTTTTGGTCGGGAAATTACCAAATTTCAATGGTCAAATCAACATAAGAGTCTAACATTGATTAGACGTCATCGAAACATATGTTGTTTCAACGTTGTTTTTGGTCGGGAAATTACCAAATTTCAATGGTCAAATTAACATTGGAGTCTAACATTGATTAAACAATGTCAAAAAGTATGTTGTTTCAACATTGTATTTGGTTGGGAAATTACCAAATTTCAAATGGGAAATCAACCTCACAACACAACATCGATTGAACATCATCAAAAAGTACAGTATGTTGTTTCAACGTTGTATTTGTGTTGTAGAATTTTGGTTGGAAATGACCAAAAATCAATTGTCAAATCAACGTCAGAACCTCACATTGATTAGACGTCATCAAAACGTATGTTGTTTCAACATTGTAGTTGGTCAGGAAATGACCAAATTTCAATGGTCAAATCAACATAAGAGGTTAACATTGATTAAAAGTTGTCAAAAAGTGTGTTATTTCAACGTTGTTTTTGGTCTGGAAATGACCAAATTTCAAAGGTCAAATCAACCTCACAACCTAACATTTATTGAACGTCATCAAAAAGTACAGTATATTGTTTCAACGTTGTATTTGTGTTGTAGAATTTTGGTTGGCGAATGACCAAAATTCAAACGTGAAATACCTAACATTGATTAAACGTCATCAAAAAGTATGTTATTTCATCGTCGTATTTGTGTTGTAGAATTTTCGTGGGGAAATGACCAAAATTCGAAGGTCAAATCAACATCAGAACCCGACATTGATTAAACGTGATCAAAAAGCATGTTGTTTCACCGTCATGTTTGAGTTGCCAGTCAGGACCTAATTCAACAAGTTGTCAACGTTGTTTCAATGTTTTGTGCATGCCGGGGTATATATTTTTTTGTGTTTTTGTTTGATTGCGAAGCGCCAGCTGATCAATGAGATTGTTTGTGTGTGTTTAGGTCGGAATCGACATCGACGCCTTCCCAATCTTCCACAATGACGTCGACTTCACTGAGCAGCTGGTGACCGAACAGTCCGTTTTCTGTCTGCCCGCCACGGTAAGATCTATTCCAAAGGTCGCACGTCGATGAAAGCCGCGGGCCGCGTGACCACGGCGTCGTCTCGTCTTCTCGCAGGCGTTCGAGTACCCCAACTTCTTCCGCATCGTGGTCACGGTGCCGGAGCAGATGATGGTGGAAGCGTGCCGTCGGATCAGGGAGTTTTGCCAGCACCACTATCGGCCCGACAGCCACAACCTGGACCAGTAACACGGCAGCCACGCCCACCCGTCGCCATGGAAACGCATCCCTCATTACTGAACAGGTTAAAAGTGTACAACAATGTTTCATATCGCTTTTCTTTTCCAGGGATTTGTGGTTGAAATGGCCAAAGCTTTTATTTAAATAACATCTATGAACCTTCTTGTTTTACATATTTATGTAATTGTTTTGACTGCTTTTACATTCCTGGACATCTTTAGGATGGCAGACCATGCACACTTGATAGATGTGTCTCAATTGGCGCACTTGTGTACTTGCACTCAGTCTTTTGAGTGCACGAGTGGGAGAAGTACATTGCCAGTCCACACAATACAGCAATACAGTGTACACAGTATATTTATTGAAGTGCACTGATGCAAGTCCACTAATAAACACTTCACAATCAGTGCGAGTGAACACATTTGTATATTGTATTGTACAAACATGTCTCAAGAAAGAATACTTTCCTTCTTTTTTATTACAGATTTTATATGAATAAAACCTTGCATTGCCAACTGGAATATGTTCTGTATGTGATCAGGAAATCTGTAAATTCATTCCATTTTCACTGATGATTAAATTAAGAGATGATTGAAATCACACATAAAATAAATGTGTAATACAGATCAATGGAAAAGTATTATATTATCATTATTTGTGTTTACATCAATCAATCAATCAATAATTGTTTATATAGCCCTAAATCACAAGTGTCTCAAAGGGCTGTACAACCCACAACAAGCCCACATGAGGGCAAGGAAAAACTCACAACCCAGTGGGATGTCAATGTGAATGACTATGAGAAACCTTGGAGAGGACTGCAAATGTGGGTGATCCCCCCCCCCCCATCCCCTGTAGGGGAGACCAGATGCAATTGACGTCGAGTGGGTCTAACATGATATTATGAAAGTCCAGTCCATAGTGGATCTACAAACCCCGTTTCCATATGAGTTGGGAAATTGTGTTAGATGTAAATATAAACGGAATACAATGATTTGCAAATCATTTTCAACCCATATTCAATTGAATATGCTACAAAGACAACATAATTGATGTTCAAACTGATAAACCTTTTTTTTTTTTTGCAAATAATCATTAACTTTAGAATTTCATGCCAGCAACACCTGACAAAGAAGCTGGGAAAGGTGGCAATAAATACTGATTAAGTTGAGAAATGCTCATTAAAAACTTATTTTGGAACATTCCACAGATGTGCAGGCTAATTGGGAACAGGTGGGTGCCATTATTGGGTATAAAAGCAGCTTCCATGAGATGTTAAGTAATTCACAAACAAGGATGGGGCGAGGGTCACCACATTGTAAGCAAATTGTCGACCAGTTTTAGAAAAACCTTTCTCAACGAGCTATTGCAAGGAATTTAGGGATTTTACCATCTACGGTCCGTAAAATCATCAAAAGGTTCAGAGAATCTGGAGAAATCACTGCACGTAAGCGATGATATTACGGACCTTTGATCCCTCAGGCGGTACTGCATCAAAAACCGACATCAGTGTGTAAAGGATATCACCACATGGGCTCAGGAACACTTCATAAAACCACTGTCAGTAACTACAGTTGGTCGCTACATCTGTAAGTGCAAGTTAAAGCCATTTATCAACAACAACCAGGAACGCAGCCGGCTTCGCTGGGCCCGAGCTCATCTAATATGGACTGATGCAAAGTAGAAAAGTGTTCTGTAGTCTGACAAGTCCACATTTCAAATTATATTTGGAAACTGTGGACGTGGTGTCCTCCAGAACAAAGAGGAAAATAACCACCCGGATTATTATAGGCGCAAAGTTCAAAAGCCAGCATCTGTGATGGTATGGGGGTGTATTAGTGCCCAAGACATGGGTAACTTACACATCTGTGAAGGCACCATTAATGCTGAAAGGTCCATACAGGTTTTGGAGCAACATATTTTGTCATCCAAGCAACGTTATCATGCTTATTTCAGCAAGACAATGCCAAGTCACGTGTTACAACAGCGTGGCTTCGTATAAAAAGAGTGCGGGTACTTTCCTGGCCCACCTGCAGTCCAGACATGTCCCTCATCGAACATGTGTGGCGCATTATGAAGCGTAAAATACGACAACAAGAGCCCGGACTGTTAAACAACTTAAGCTGTACATCAAGCAAGAATGGTAAAGAATTCCACTTTCAAAGCTTCAACAATTATTATACGTTATATAAACGTTTATCGAGTGTTGTTAAAACAATGATGTCCCCAATGGATGCACAGGCGAGTGGTCCACCCTGGGTCCTGACTCTGGACAGCCAGCACTTCATCCATGGCCAGCGGACCTGTGCCCCCCTTTCCACAAGGGAGAGGGGGGCAGAGGAGAAAAGAAAAGAAACGGCAGATCAACTGGTCTAAAAAGGGGGTCTATTTAAATGAGTTTTAAGATGGGACTTAAATGCTTCTACTGAGGTAGCATCTCTAACTGTTACCGGGAGGGCATTCCAGACTACTGGAGCCCGAATAGAAAACGCTCTATAGCCCGCAGACTTTTTTTGGGCTCTTGGAATCACTTATAAGCCGGAGTTCTTTGAACGCAGATTTCTTGCCGGCGCATATGGTACAATACAATCAGCAAGATAGGATGGAGCTAGACCGTGTAGTATTTTATACATAAGTAGTAAAACCTTAAAGTCACATCTTAAGCGCACAGGAAGCCAGTGCATGTGAGCCAGTATAGGCGTAATATGATCAAACTTCGTTGTTCTTGTCAAAAGTCTAGTAGCCGCATTTTGTACCAACTGTAATCTTTTAATGCTAGACACAGGGAGACCTGAAGGTAATACGTTACAGTAATCGAGACGAGTTGTAACGAACGCGTGAATAATGATCTCAGCATCACGAGTGGATAAAATGGAACGAATTTTAGCGACATTACGGATTTTTCATGGGCTTTACCGTTTTGGTCACTGAATTTCCTTTTAATGAATTGCAATTAAAAAAACTCATTCTTAATTTTATTTTGGAATACAAAAAATAGGGGAGTCTCTGGGCCCCTCATGGCCGGGCGCAGCTCGCATGGGGTGTTGTCTCTCGCTGGTTTGGGGAGTGGCTGTCCCCTGCTTCTCCCGTGCCTTGTCCTCTGCTGTGCGCGTCTGTCTATGGCCTGCTGCTGGCTCTTCCGGGCGGCACGGTGGGGTTCTGGGGTTCCTGTCGTTGGCCGGCCTGGCTGCGTGAGGCCAGTGGTCCCTCGTTCCCTGGGCGCCACACCTCCTGTTTTGGGTTGGCCTCTCGAAGTTACGAGACTCATATCGAACGTATGAGTAATGATCTCAGCGTCGCTAGTGGACAAAACGGAACGAATTTTAGCGATATTACGGATTTTCCATGAGCTTTGTCCAGGGTGTTCAGTGCCTTCCGCCCGATTGTAGCTGAGATAGGCACCCACGCCCCCCGCGACTCCAAAGGGAATAAGCAGTAGAAAATGAATGGATGGATTTACCGTTTTGGTCAGTGAATTTGCTTTTAATGAATTGCAATCAAAAAACTGATTCTAAATTTCGATTTGGAATACAAAAAATAGGAGAGTCTCTCATCTGGGCCCCTAATGGCGGGGCGTCTCGCCTTTCAGCTCGCATGGGGTGTTGTCTCTTGCTGGTTTGGGGAGTGGCTGTCCCATGCTTCTCCCGTGCCTTGTCCTCTGCCGGGGGAGTCTGTCTATGGCCTGCTGCTGGCTCTTCCGGGCGGCACGGTGGGGTTCTGGGGTTCCTGTCGTTGGCCGGCCTGGCTGCATGAGGGCAGTGGTCCCTCGTTCCCTGGGCGCCACACCTGCTGTTTTGGGTTGGCCTCTCTAAGTGACGAGACGTAACGAACGCATGAATAATGATCTCAGCGTCGCTAGTGGACAAAACGGAACGAATTTTAGCGATATTACGGATTTTCCATGAGCTTTGTCCAGGGTGTAGACCGCCTTCTGCCCGATTGTAGCTGAGATAGACACCCACGCCCCCGGTGACCCCAAAGAGAATAAGCGGTAGAAATGGGGCCAATTTAGTGTTGCCAATCAACCTATCAATCAAAGTTTATTTATATAGCCCTAAATAACGAGTGTCTCAAAGGGGTGCACTATTCTCGGCTTAGATCCCACATCAGGGAAAAGAAAAACTCAACCCAATGGGATGAGAATGAGAAACCTTGGAGTAGACCGCAGATGTGGGGACAGTTCCCCGTTAGAAATCACTGAGCTCCTGAGAACGGCCCATCCATCAATTTCCTACCGCTTGTCCCTTTTGGGGTCACGGGGGGGTCGCTGGGGTCTATCTTAGCTGCTTCTGGGCGCTAGGCGGGGTACACCCTGGAAAAGTCGCCACCTCATCCCATTTTTTCACAAATGTTTGTAGAAAAAGTCTCCATGCCAATGTGCTTGATTTTATACACCTGTGGCTGGCCAAGTGATTAGGACACCTGATTCCGATCATTTGGACGGGTGGCCAAATACTTTTGGCAATTTAGTGTGCATGCATCTCCAACAATTTTATTTGCCTGAGTGACTGGACAGGACAACAACAACGAAAAATGTTCTTCGCTTTTTCATTTCGGAAATATTTTTAGCAAAATATACCTCCAATGTGAAAAGTCATCTTTTATTGTGCATTTTCTTGTGTTTTAGTGATTCCAGGTGCACAAATGCGCCGATGATGCGATCAACTACGAGGTGCCGAATGTAAAATTTCAGTCACGCTTTTTTCAGATTTAGCAAATTTTATTCATATTTGAGTTTAAATTAAATGTTGACTCTAAATATCAATCAATCAATCAATGTTTATTTATATAGCCCTAAATCACAAGTGTCTCAAAGCCAGGGCTGCACAAGTCACAACGACATCCTCGGTTCAGATCCCACAAAAAGGCAAGGAAAAACTCACAACCCAGTGGGATGTCAATGTGAAGGACTATGACCATGGAGAGGACCCCATCTAGGGGAGACCGGATATATCCTTATGTTAACTCTGAGTTTAAATCATAAATATAGATCTACAGTATAAAGTCGGACACGTTTCCAGTGAGGGTTGGACTTCGCAAAGGCTGCCCTTTGTCACAGACTCTGTTCATAACTATTATGGACAGAATTTCTAGGCGCAGTCAAGGCTTTGAGGGGATCCGCTTTGGTGGCTGCAGGATTAGGTCTCTGCTTTTTGCAGATGATGTGGTCCTGATGGCTTCATCTGGCCAGGATCTTCAGCTCTCACTGGATCGGTTCGCAGCCGAGTGTTAAGCGACCGGAATGATAATCCGCACTTCCAAGTCCGAATCCATGGTTCTCACCCGGAAAGGGGTGGAGTGCCATCTCCGGGTTGGGGAGGAGACCCTGCCCCAATGGAGGAGTTGAAGTACCTAGGAGTCTTGTTCACGAGTGAGGGAAGAGTGGATCGTGAGATCGACAGGCGGATCGGTGCGGCGTCTTCAGTAATTCGGATGCTGTATCGATCCGTTGTGGTGAAGAAGGAGATGAGCCGAAAGGCAAAGCTCTCAATTCACCGGTCGATCTACGTTCCCATCCTCACCTATGGTCATGAGCTGTGGGTTGTGACCTAAAGGACAAGATCACATGTACAAGCGGCCGAAATTAGTTTCCTCCACTGGGTGGCGGGGCTCTCTCTTAGAGATAGGGTGAGAAGCTCTTTCATCCGGGGGGAGCTCAAAGTAGGGCCGCTAGTTGACCTGGACGCCGAGATGAGCAGTCTCATTTTTTTTCGCTCCCGCTCGGGAATACAATCAACCATTAGGATAATACCACACTTTCTCTTTTTTCTACTGTGGATCACGGATTTATATTTGAAACCACCACGGATACAATACCCTCTTGAAAATGAGAGTCGTGAACGCGAAATGGACAATCACTGCGAATTTTACCTTCTCGGTAATTCATCGACGAAGCACCTGGGCTTCGGAGGTAATGTGATCCACTCTCACCTCACAGCGGATCGGAACAGAAGAAACAAGCCCCTGACTGGAAGGATAGACCGAAAAGCTACAATTTTACTATTACTTCTACTCTCAGGAGACACTGAACTAAACCCTGGACCAATAACCACCCGGTTAATGTTGTCTCACCTGGCGAAGCCTAGCAATGTTGTTGCTAACGACGCCGAGGAAGCTAGCGTAGCTGCGAGACCTCGTCGGAGCTATGTTAAAAACATTAGCTCTCCACCTACGCCAGCTCCTACTTGTTCACCATCACACGAGCTCACCTGCGATCCAGCGGTCGGCGGCACGACGGAGGACTTCACCCCGAACATCGGTGCGGTTGGCGGCCCAGAGATGGAGGAAGACTGCTCAGACACCGGTGAGGACAGCGGCTCAGCGGCGGTTGGCGTAACGGCTTCTGACGACTCCCTGGCCACCATTAAAATCGGCAGCGCGGAGGTCCTCCTAACTTCTCCCGAAACCTTGAGGGTCATCACCGCGTCACCTGGACCCCCCACGGCCTACAAAGGTTTCGGGGGTCTCTTCGTGGATCCATGGTCTTAGTTCTCAACCTCACCAAAACCCGCGAAAACCACATCCACCCCCACCACTCCTACCTGGCCCCCCCGCCCCCTCTTCAACCACGCCGCTCCCCCATCACCTGGACGACGAACAATAGGCCACTCTCCCTCTCTTCCTCCCCCAAGTCTTGCCACAGAAACCTCAATAACAACCAACACCCCTCCATCTTCTGGACAGTACTTCTCTCCAACGGACTCTGATGTTGTCTTTGGTTCCGGTGGGCTACACATCATCCATCTTAATGTGAACAGCCTCTCTGGAAATAAACTCGACCAAATCAGAGAAATGTTCCACAACAATAAGGTAAAAATCATGTGTTTCTCCGAAACTAAATTAGATGATAGTGTTTCTGATTCAGAGATAGAGATAGAAAACTTCTCGGTCATCAGAAAGGACAGGAATAAACATGGTGGTGGTGTTTGTATGTATATTCACCAGGATATTAAATACATAACTCGCTCTGATCTCAACCACAATACCCTTGAATCTGTGTGGGCAGAAATCAAATTCACTAACACTAAGCCGGTACTAATAGGGACTATATACAGACCCCCTAATCAGAGTGATTTCTATGGTGCCCTGGAGGAGTGCTTAGCTGGTGTAGAAAACATGGAGGTTATTATAACTGGAGATCTGAACACAGATATTCAACGCAGAGATGCGCCTGTCTTCAAATCTTACAGCAAATTCTGTAATCTGCATGCTCTTTCCCAGCTAATAACACTCCCCACACGGGTGTGTGTTTCCACCCAGTCAACCATAGATCTCATCCTCACATCGGACCGGCATAATATTAAAAATAGTGGGGTCATGATCTGTGGTCTTAGCGACCACTATATAACCTTCTGCACGCGCAAAATAAGTAAACCTAAAGCCAATGGCCACATAACAGCTCAATCCAGATCCCTTAAAAAATACAACAGTGATAATTTCAACCTCAAATTAGATGAGTGGGACTGGTCCCCTGTTCTCACGAGCAACCTGGTTGAGGATGCTTGGGATCGCTTCAAAACAGCGTTCCTAGCTATACTAAATGATATGGCTCCCATGAGAACAGTCAGGATCAAAGCCCGCTCTGAACCGTGGATCAATCCAGACCTATTAGCTGCCATAAAAGACAGGGACAGAAAATACTTCGAATACCAAAAGTGTAAAACCGAAGTAAATAAACAACCCAATAATAATAACCTCAAATCACTCCTTTCAACGCTCAAAAAGCAATGCAATAAATTAAGAAATAAAACAAACAACCTGACTAAATCCTTAAAAAAAAATTATATCAATGACAAAATAGAGGAAAACACAAATAAGCCACGTGAGCTCTGGAAAATTCTCAACAACTAGCTTCCTGGATGCAGCCAGAAACTTAAAACCAGACTCACCAACATCAACATCAAGGAGGGTGACGCCCTCATTACAGACAAAATAGAGGTAGCAAGCAGACTTAACATCTTTTTCACCAACATAGCCACAACTCTCGTTAACAAGCTATCCCAACATTCTGGTCGCTTTGGTGTAGAACACATTAAAGCCTTCTACAGAAAGCTAGGAGTAGTCAACAACAATTTCAAATTAGAAATGGTCTCAGCTAACGAGGTGCTTAATAAATTGAGCGCGCTCCACCCAAACAAGGCCACCGGCCTTGACAATATCCCCTCCAGATTCCTCATGGACTCTGCCACCACCATTGCCCCAATAATCACTCATATAATAAACCTCTCAATCAAACAAGGCCAAGTACCCAAGGATTTCAAGATAGCAAGAGTAACCCCCCTTTATAAAAAAGGAAGCAAATTAGAACCTGGTAATTACCGACCTGTTTCTATTCTCAGTTCCATTTCGAAAGTAATGGAGAAAATAGTTTATGAACAGGTTGATAGATACCTTGCTACTAATAAACTCATGTACAAATTCCAATCCGGCTTCAGAACTAACCACTCCACTGACACATGCCTTCTCTATCTGACCGACCACATCAAACATGAGGTGGACACGGGAAAATACTGCGGCATGGTCATGCTGGACATTCAGAAGGCCTTTGACACCGTTAACCACGCTATACTGTTGGATAAGCTCCGAGCAATCGGATTCGACGAAACCTCATCCAGCTGGATGCAATCTTACTTGGAGGGGAGGAAACAGGTGGTAGAGGTGAACGGCACCATGTCCCCTCCCCTCTCAGTAAGCTGTGGAGTCCCTCAAGGCAGTATACTAGGACCTTTACTGTTCCTAATATACGTGAATGACATGCCATCAGCATGCCACTGTGAATTGTTCCTGTATGCGGATGACTCGGCCCTGCTGGTATCCGGCAAGGACAAGTCACAGGTGGAACAAATCCTCAGGGCCGAACTCCTTAATATTTGCACCTGGCTCGCTGACAACAAGCTATCCATACACTTAGGTAAAACGGAATCCATCCTATTTGGGTCCCATATCAAACTTAAGAAGGTCAGTGACTTCACTATAAAAGTTGGTGACATTGTTATCACCAGGAAGGATGAGATCACTTACCTAGGTTCCATTCTAGAGGCTAATCTTTCCTGTGATAAAATGGCAACCAAGGTGATCAAAAAGGTCAACCAAAGAACGAGATTCCTCTACAGAATCTCCTCTCTGGTCAACAAAAGCACCTTGAGGATTCTAGCGGGAACTCTCATTCAACCCAGAATAAGCTAATCCGGTTACTTTTAGACCTCCACCCCAGATCACACCTCACTCCAACCCACTTCTCCAAAGTGGGCTGGCTCAGGGTGGAGGACAGAGTAAAACAACTTGCACTGAGCCTAGTCTATAAAATCCGCTACACCTCCCTGATACCGAAGTACATGTCCAACTACTTCCTTAACGTAAATGACCGCCATAACCACAACACCAGGGGGAGCTCCACAAACCACGTTAAACCCAGATTTCGATCTAACAAAGGTCTTAACTCATTCTCTTTCTATGCCACATCAATGTGGAATGCACTCCCAACAGGTGTAAAAGTAAGTGCATCTCTATATTCCTTCAAAACCACTCTAAAACAACACCTCCAGGCAACTTCAACACTTTACTAATACCCTCCTCCATTCACATCCCATCTCCCCGGATTATAAACAACTCAAATGTACTTCTAATGTATATACTTGTTCTTATTCTTATGCTATGTGAACTCACTATGTTCTCTACTGGCTGTACATATCCTACTAAGTCAGACCTACACTGTTTCAATGTCCACATTTCTCTGTTGATGCAATTGTTGATGACTGAAGTTCTGATATCAACCAGAGCTCCTCATCCCACCCCCCGGATTGTAAATAATGTAAATAATTCAATGAACATACTATGATGATTAACTTGTGTGATGACTGTATTATGTTGATAGTATATATTTGTACCATGAATTGATTAACGTGGACCCCGACTTAAACAAGTTGAAAAACTTATTCGGGTGTTACCATTTAGTGGTCAATTGTACGGAATATGTACTGTACTGTGCAAACTACTAATAAAAGTATCAATCAATCAATCAATGCTCCTCCACATCGAGAAGAGCCAGATGAGGTAGTTCGGGCATTTGGTCAGGATGCCACCCGAATGCCACCCTAGGGAGGTGATTAGGGTACTTCCAGCCAGTAGGAGGCCACAGGAAAGACCTAGGACACGTTGGGAAGACTATGTCACCCGACTGGCCTG
The DNA here is from genome assembly GCF_033978795.1 of Nerophis ophidion. NCBI lineage: Eukaryota > Metazoa > Chordata > Actinopteri > Syngnathiformes > Syngnathidae > Nerophis > Nerophis ophidion. The sequence goes on along the minus strand of NC_084624.1, from coordinate 17,448,621 downwards.
GGAACGCCTCTGGATCCCCTGGGAAGAGCTGGATGAAGTGGCTGGGGAGAGGAAAGTTTGGGGTTCCCTGCTTAGGCTGCTGCGCCCGTGACCCGACCTCGGATAACCGGAAAAAGATGGATAGATTTTAAATATAGATCTACATGGCTGAGAGGCCTCGGATTGGTGGAATATTGACATTCTATAAATATACATCCTAACACTTGGTGAGAGATTTAGCGCTGACATTCAACTTTTTGGTTTAGATTTACCATTTAGACTCAGACTTTCATTTTATGGTCATTCAAATTTGAACTTTATAGTACAGATAAGAACGAAATTGTGTTGCATTAGCTCATGGTAGTGCAAGATAAAAGAGCAATAAGGTGCAGATATAAATATATAGATTACTGTACAGATAAATATATTGCACTTTTGCATATGCATCTAGGTTTATGGATGTATGTTATATTATCTTTATATCCTAGCGAGTAAATCCATTTTGGGGGGGAATTGAATTCAAGAGTCTCATGGCCTGAGGGAAGAAGCTGTTACAAAACCTGGAGGTTCTGCTTTGGAGGCTGCCGAACCCCTCTCTAGAGTCCAGCAGTGAAAACAGTCCTTGGTGGGGGTGGAAAGAGTCTCTGCAGATTTTCTGAGCCCTGGTCAGGCAGCGGCTTTTTGCAATCTCCTGGATAGGAGGAAGAAGAGTCCTGATGATCTTTACCGCCGTCCTCACCACTCTGCAGAGACTTCAAATCTGAGGCATTGTAGGCTCCAGTCCAGACAGAGATGGTGTTGGTCAGTAGGCTCACTATAGTGCCATCTAGAATGTGGTGAGAATGGGGAGAGGGAGCTGTGCAAAAAGTACATGCGCTGCTGAGCTCTTTTTACAAGAGCTCCGGTGTGTAAGGACCAAGTCATATTCTCAGTTATCTGCACCACCAGGAACTTGGTGTTTTAATGCTTACATTTAGAATTTATATTTAACATTTAGGGCTTCACGGTGGCAGAGGGGTTAGTGTGTCTACCTCACAATACGAAGGTCCTGCAGTCCTGGGTTCAATTCCAGGCTGAGGATCTTTCTGTGTGGAGTTTGCATGTTCTCCCCGTGAATGCGTGGGTTCCCTCCGGGTACTCCGGCTTCCTCCCACCTTCAAAGACATGCACCTGGGGATAGGTTGATTGGCAACACTAAATTGGCCCTAGTGTGTGAATGTGAGTGTGAATGTTGTCTATCTGTGTTGGCCCGGCGATGAGGTGGCGACTTGTCCAGGGTGTACCCCGCCTTCCGCCCGATTGTAGCTGAGATAGGCGCCAGCGCCCCCCGCGACCCCGAAAGGGAATAAGCGGTAGGAAATGGATGGATGGATGGATTTAACATTTAGGTTTGCATTTACATTTACATTTAAAATTTAAATATACTTCGTCAACATTTAATCTAAACTTAAATGTGAGGAAATTTAGCTAAATGTGACAATTGTGTTAAATGTGAGATATACCAGGACTGTCTCAAAAAACTAGAATATTGTGATACTGTAAAGTCCTTTATTTTCTGTTATGCAACTATAAACGTGAAAATGTCATACATTCTGGATTCATTACAAATCAACTGAAATATTGCAAGCCTTTTATTATTTTATTATTGCTGATTATGGCATACAGCTTAAAGGCCTACAGAAATGAGATTTTTTTATTTAAACGGGGATAGCAGGTCCATTCTATGTGTCATACTTGATCATTTCGCGATATTGCCATATTTTTGCTGAAAGGATTTAGTAGAGAACATCGAGATAAAGTTCTCAACTAATAAAAAAGCCTTGTCTTTGCCGGAAGTAGCAGACGATGTGCGCGTGACGTCACTGGTTGTAGAGCTCCTCACATTGTTTACAATCATAGCCACCATCAGCTGGAGCGATTCGGAACAAGAAAGCAACAATTTCCCCATTAATTTGAGTGAGGATGAAAGATTCCTGGATGAGGATAGTAAGAGTTCACTCTTACTATCCTAGGACTAGGGGAAAAAAATAATAAAAAAAGGGAGGGCAGTGAGAGCGATTCAGATGTTATTAGACACATTTACTAGGATAATTCTGGAAAATCTCTTATCTGCTTATTGTGTTACTAGTGTTTTAGTGAGATTATATGGTACCTGAAAGTCGGAGGGCTGTGGCCACGGGTGTGGTGACCGCCAGTGTCTCCGGTGGGAGGAGGTAATAGTCCGCAGCTGCAGGACGCAAGCTGCGCTCATGTGTACGGTAAGAGCCGACCTTTTAGCACAATTTTCTCACCGTAAAAAATGTCCGCTACAACCGGTGAGGTCAAATGCACGCGTCATCAGCACAGGTGGGTAGTAACACACTACATTTACTCCGTTACATCTACTTGAGTAACTTTTGGGATAAATTGTACTTCTACGCGTAGTTTTCATGCAACATACTTTTACTTGAGTATATTTATAAAGAAACGCTACTTTTACTCCGCTCCATTTATCTACATTCAGCTCGCTACTTTTTTTTATCGATCTGTTAATGTTTGTTTTGGTTTATGACAGACATTCAAAGCAGGATCTACGCACGCCTGCGTTTCACCAATCACATGCAGTCACTGGTGACGTTGGACCAATCAAACAGAGCCAGGTGGTCACATGACCAGACTTAAACAAGTTGAAAAACTTATTGGGGTGTTACCATTTAGTGGTCAATTGTACGGAATATGTACTGTACTGTGTAATATACTAATACAAGTTTCAACCAATCAATCAAAAGTTTAAAGGAAAAAAGACACTTTTTATTTCAACCGTACTTCCCGTCAGAAGCCTAAAGACTGATCGCACAGTTCCTGTCTTCACAATAAAAGTGCCGCTCCATCGAGCCTGCGCTAACAAAATAAGAGTTTTCGAAAGCCAGCGCAAAAAAGCTAACAAGCTACGGAGTTTGCCGCCAATGTATTTCTTGTAAAGTGTATAAAAACGAATATGGAAGCTGGACAAATAAGATGCCAAAAACCAACGACTTTCATGTGGTATTAGACAGAAAAGAGGAACTTTTTTTCTCCTCCATTTGAAAACGTGGACGTTGTCCGCACTATACTGTCTGATTCCAATCAATGCAAGTCATCAGAATCAGGTAATACACCAACTTATATTCTTGTCTTCATGAAAGATAGCAATCTATATGTGAAACATGCATGTATATTCATTAAAACACCTTTAACATGTCAACAAAAACGGCAAAATAAATATAAACTATATACTATTGTACTATATACTATATAATTATTGTTTTAGTTGCTTAAGAGATATTCCTAGCTCTGAATTTACTCATTGCTATTTTTATGCATTATTTGTTGCTGTAATCATTAAACAATCAGGTTACTCATTAGTTACTTAGTACTTGAGTAGTTTTTTCACAACATACTTTTTACTTTTACTCAAGTAAATATTTGGGTGACTACTCCTTACATTTGCTTGAGTAATACATCTCTAAAGTAACAGTACTCTTACTTGAGTACAATTTTCGGCTACTCTACCCACCTCTGGTCATCATACCGCGACGTTTTCAACAGGACACTTCGGCGGGAAATTTTAAATTGCAATGTAGTAAACTAAAAAGGACGTATTGGCATGTGTTGCAATGTTAATATTTCATCATTGATATATAAACTATCAGACTGCGTGGTCGGTAGTAGTGGGTTTCAGTAGGCCTTTAAGAAAACTCGAAATCTGATCTGACACCTGCCTACAGTGCCAAAACCACCAGCAACTGGTGTACTGACCATGGCATTACTGACCTCGATTGGCCTGCCGAGTCCCCTGACCTGAACCCCATAGAGAATGTGTGGGGTATTGTGAAGAAGAAGATGAAAGACACCAAAACCAATAATGCAAATGAGCTAAAGGCCGATATTGAAGCATCCTGGGCATCCACAACACCTCAGCAATGCCACAGGCTGGTTGCCTCCATGCCACGCCGTATTGATGCAGTAATCCGTGCAAAGGGATTCCTGACCAAGTACTGAGTGCATTAATTGACATTTTCAAATATTTGATTTTGTTTTGCTGATATCTTTTTTTAAAATTTGGACTGAGGAAATATTCACATTTTTTAAGATATTATGTTTTGAGTTTTCTTAAGCTGTATGCCATAATCAGCAATTTTAAAATAAAAGGCTTGCAGTATTTCAGTTGATGCCATATTGTATGACATTTCTATGTTTTTAGTTGCATTACTAATGACTTCATCACGATATTCTAATTTTCTGAGACAGTCCTGTATATCTGCTAGAAAAGTGTGACTGACCTTTAACATGCCCCCCCCCCCCCAATAGAACTTACATTGCTCTTCCACAATATTTTTAGAGGACTCCTCTTGAAATGGTATCTTCTTTGACCTTTGACGCATCCTGTCCATGAGCGGGGCATCCAATGTCAACGAGGCTCCTGAAAGGTAATTACTGCCCTCATGTGGCTCATATGTGTAATGCATGCATTTCATGCATACATGATACTCAGGTTCTTAGAAATGTAGGACACTGATGATCAAAAACGTATTACTCGTGTTTGGCGTTATTGGATAATTTCCACTTTGTCTTTAAGTGAATTAATGAACCCATTATGTTTGGTATGTGGAGAATGCTTATATTCACCTTGGAGAAAGCCAAGTTTACATAGTAGTATTTCAGTTTGAACACATAAGATAAGGCCCCTTAAGTTTGCTTTTCGCAGGTCGATTGGATCACTTCTCATAGGAAAGAGGCCCTAATTGGGACTTTGGAATGCAAAAATGATAGCCCTATCCTTGAGAAGAGACTACATGTACAGTCCAACACCAACATTTAAGTTGTTTTCCAGACACTTACACACGAACATCTCCTTTTATGGTCAGGATGTGCTCGCCTGATTTAGCACAAACACAGAGACTTGAATGACGAACATAAAAACTGATGGTTTGGCTTCTCCGAGTTAGGAATGTCTAATTCTTCTGACCTGACCTCCTTTAGGAACTGCAGTCCTGAATAGTGACGCTTGCTTGTAATAAAGCAACTTTTAGTTCAGTAAAGCGTCTCTGACGTCTCTTTTGATCCAGCCGCACTGCCGTGTCACCCTTCTGTCTGGATGAGGATGACAAGACCAGAAATACACATCAGTCTCTTCTTTTACAATAAAGCTCACCTAAAAATGTAAGCAATTGTACTAAATCCCTATTTTTCACTGTATTGATACATTCATTTAAATTAAATTTGTCAAAAAATGACCAAGTTCTCTATGACATAACGTATTTATAAATATTTAACCAGATCATGATTAAATGAATAAAGGAGAAGGATGGTTACTGACAACAACCACAATAACCGAACTCACAATTTGTGCCTTTTGAATTTCATTCAAGTGACAAACACATTTAATAACTACATGATATTCTGTAAAAAAAAAAATGATGAAAAGAGGATTCACATGATTCAAAAAACAATCTTCAGTTTATAGTGAGCACATCGCTCTGGATCTCGTGGTTGAGTTGAGTCTGCAGGTCGCTCAGCTTCTTCTTCAGGATGGCCAGCGCTGACATTACGATAGTTTCAGGTCTCAGAGAGCCGCAAGATTCCACATTGTAGAAGAACCTTGAATAAGAAAAGTCAAGTTTGTTTAAGAACACCCTGCTTATGCTGACAACACAACTCCTGGAGTCCTGGTCCACCGCGTACACGATTGACTGTCATTTACCAAAGGTAAACGTGGCTAATAGGAGCTCACAGTACACTACTGCGCTACAGCTAAGCCTACAATAGCACACAAGTTGGACATATAAGATTTTGAAATCTATGTTAGCTTAGGATGCATTTCCTGCTATTTTGAGTCAAAGTCTACCAATATTCTCCTGACCAAAATTTTACATTTATTAGCAAATATTTTCATAAAAATGTATTATGTGATGAAATTTATGTATACAAGTTTACACATCAAATTCTTGCACACTTTTGGATTATAGACAAAAATACGCCTACAAATGGATTAAGAAGAATTCAAATTATAAAAATTTTGAAATACATAAGATCGTGTATTGTACCTATGAATGGACTCATCTGTCGTAGATTGGTGTGAGATGAGCTGAGTCGGAGGTGGGAGGCTTCGATAATTGATTTGAGGCTGCATTTGTGAAGGATGTTTGACTTCAGCTTGAAGGCAGATCCCAGTGAAAAATTACTTCTCCATAAAGTCACTTTACTTATATGCCTTGCCGATTTCGCGTGGTCAAAAGTGTCACCTTTCCCCGAGATCCATAGTTCACAATGTCCTTGCAATATAAGCACTGAGGCAGAAGATTAGCCAGGGACACGCCACCTGAGCCCCGGTGAGATGAGCGAGGAGGGCGCAGCACGCAGAGACTCCTCCCCTGTCCCGCAGACCACTCAAATAGCCCGCCGTGACAAATAGCGACCAAAACAGTCGCTGTACTCCAGGGAAAGTGCAGAGATCTTCACCGCGTCTGGATGTGCCAACCAAGCTTTCACTTTTACCAGTCGGCCGACGGAAGCCCTCGGGTAGGTGAGCATTAGCACGGAAAAATTAATCTGAGTCTCTTGCATTGTAAAGTTCACATGACCGTACTGACTCCCCTATCCTCAACAACTCCTGGCGTTCATACACTAGAAGTGAGTCGATGGTCCTCAAAACACACGTCAAAATGACCACAAAACAGACAGTAGTGCTCAGAGGCAAGCGGCGAACCAGACACACTGGCGGCATCTTGTTCTCTTCTATTATAACGAATTATATAATATATAATATTATAAGAATACGAAATCAGAAGCGCTCATAATAATTGAGGCTCAGGGACTAGATATTGTCGGCAAACGACGCGTGTAGACGCCTATAACGGGAAATGTCATTGGTTGATGTCGTCATCTGATTGTAGAGCTAGCCAATCTGGTGCCTTCACACATTGGCATTATATTATATAAATGACCGGCGGCGCCAAAATCGGCGGAATTCCCATCCCTGACTGGTAAAAGCTTTCACTTTTACCAGTCGGCCGGATCGCAATCCTCCGCGTTTCCGGTTCCTGGGCAGCGGCGTGTTCAACCGACGGAAGCACTCGGGTAGGTGAGCATTAGCACGGAAAACTTAATCCGAGTCTCTTGCATTATAAAGTTCACATGACCGTACTGACTCCCCTATCCTCAACAACTCCTGGCGTTCATACACTAGAAGTGAGTCGATGGTCCTCAAAACACACGTCAAAATAACCACAAAACAGACAGTAGTGCTCAGAGGCAAGTGGCGAACCAGACACACCGGCGCCATCTTGTTCTCTTCTATCATAACGAATTATATAATATAATAAGAATACGAGTTCAGAAACGCTCACAATAAGAGAGGATCAGGGACTAGATATTGTCGGCAAACGACGCATGTAGACGCCTATAACGGGCAATGTCATTGGTTGATGTCGTCAGCTGATTGTAGAGCTAGCCAATCTGGTGCCTTCACACATTGGCATTACATTATATAAATGACCGGCGGCGCCAAAATCGGCGGATATCCCATCCCTGACTGGTCAAAACTTTCACTTTGACCAGTCGGCCGGATCGCACGCCTCGGCGTTTCCGCTTCCTGGGCAGTGGCGTGTTCACCCGACAGAAGCACTCGGGTAGGTTAGCATTAGCACGGAAAAATTATTCCAAGTCTCTTGCATTGTAAAGTTAACACGACCGTACTGACTCCCCTATCCTCAACAACTCCTGGCGTTCACACACTAGAAGTGAGTCGATGGTACTCAAAACACACATCAAAGTAACCACAAAACAGACAGTAGTGCTCAGAGGCAAGCGGCGAACCAGACACACCGGCGCCATCTTATTCTCTTCTATTATAACAAATTATATAATATATAATATTATAAGAATACGAGTTCAGAAATGCTCACAATAATTGAGGATCAGGGACTAGATATTGTCGGCAAACGACGCGTGTAGACGCCTATAACGGGCAATGTCATTGGTTGATGTCGTCAGCTGATTGTAGAGCTAGCCAATCTGGTGCCTTCACACATTGGCATTATATTATATAAATGACCGGCGGAATTCCCATCCCTGACTGGTAAAAGCTTTCACTTTTACCAGTCGGCCGGGTCGCACTCCTCGGCGTTTCTGCTTCCTGGGCAGCGGCGTGTTCACCCGACGGAAGCCCTCGGGTAGGTGAGCATTAGCACGGAAAAATTAATCTGAGTCTCTTGCATTGTAAAGTTCACATGACCGTACTGACTCCCCTATCCTCAACAACTCCTGGCGTTCATACACTAGAAGTGAGTCGATGGTCCTCAAAACACACGTCAAAATAACCACAAAACAGACAGTAGTGCTCAGACGCAAGCGGCGAACCAGAAACACTGGCGGCATCTTGTTCTCTTCTATTATAACGAATTATATAATATATAATATTATAAGAATACGAAATCAGAAGCGCTCATAATAATTGAGGCTCAGGGACTAGATATTGTCGGCAAACGACGCGTGTAGACGCCTATAACGGGAAATTTCATTGGTTGATGTCGTCAGCTGATTGTAGAGCTAGCCAATCTGGTGCCTTCACACATTGGCATTACATTATATAAATGACCGGCGGCGCCAAAATCGGCGGAATTCCCATCCCTGACTGGTAAAAACTTTCACTTTTACCAGTCGGCCGGATCGCACCCCTCGGCGTTTCCGCTTCCTGGGCAGTGGCGTGTTCACCCGACGGAAGCGCTCGGGTAGGTTAGCATTAGCAAGGAAAAATTAATCCGAGTCTCTTGCATTGTAAAGTTCACATGACCGTACTGACTCCCCTATCCTCAACAACTCCTGGCGTTCATACACTAGAAGTGAGTCGATGGTCCTCAAAAAACACGTCAAAATAACCGCAAAACAGACAGTAGTGCTCAGAGGCAAGCGGCGAACCAGACACACCGGCGTCATCTTGTTCTCTTCAATTATAACGAATTATATAATATATAATATTATAAGAATACGAGTTCAGAAACGCTCACAATAAGAGAGGATCAGGGACTAGATATCGTCGGCAAACGACGCGTGTAGACGCCTATAACGGGCAATGTCATTGGTTGATGTCGTCAGCTGATTGTAGAGCTAGCCAATCTGGTGCCTTCACACATTGGCATTATATTATATAAATGACCGGCGGCGCCAAAATCGGCGGAATTCCCATCCCTGAGATATATATATATATATATATATATATATATATATATATATATATATATATATATACATACATACACACACATAAATTGTCATTGTCGTCAAAACATACAGGGAAATTATGACAGCAGCACGTTAGAAAAGAATATAAAATTAAAAAACTAAAAAATATGGGTTGGTTATGTTGACAAGTGCTTGTGTTATACCTTTCTGGTTTTCCATTTGGGTCGTAAGGAGCCTGGATTTCATCTTCCTCAATTTCAGAATATTCACTCTTGGGCCTTAAAGGACCAAAGCAACAAAACAACTTTTTAAGCACTACTACTAATCATAGTCCTAATAATAACTTCTAAAAAGTTACCATTCCTCTGGTCGAGGGTAGACCGTGTGCCTGAGTGCGTTGTCTGGGTCGTACTCGAAAGCCACTCCCGCCGTGGGGTTCCACTTGGCGTGTTCCTTACCAAAGCCTTTCTTGGCGTATGCTCGAAGTCGCAGCTCCTGACCTTTGCGAAGCTTTACCAGCAAGATCTCTGAGAACATCAACACAATATCAATTTTATTAACATCTCCCTTTATTTTTAAAGTTTTAAACAACAGTAATGATGATATAAGTTATCATGTATATTATTGATGTATTTTCTGAGCAAACTTGAACTCTACCATTCCTTTCAGCGTCGTCACTGGGATCATTGTCTCGACTTCTGGAGGTCACCTGCAGGAACAATTGTGTATTGTCAAGCATTGTACGCACAGCCTCCTCTACGTGAACAACTAAAATATGTTTAATGAGTGTCCTCCTCTACGTGAACAACTACAACATTTTAAAGGACCGTCCCTTTCAACGTGACAAAATACAATGCGTTGAATGATCGTTTAGCATGAACAACTACAATGCATTAAATAGCCATCTGCCTCTACGTGAACAATTCCAACATTTTTAAATGATGCCCTCAACAAACTACATTGGGTGTAACGACTATTCACATAGACATGACCAACTACAAGGTGTTATAGTCTGTCCTTCTTAACATTAAAAACATGTTAAATTGCAGTCCTACTCAAAGTGAACAGTAACAACGCGTTAAAGCACCGTCCTTTCTCTCTGGCACTCACCGAGGGTGGACGCTCCCCTTTCCTCTCCCTTATCTCTCCTGCTTGCTTCTTTGTTTTGTCTTAACTTTCTTGTTGCCTCTTATTGCACTGCTCTCCAAATCTAAACATTGGAACTATTTAACTGGCCTCAACAAAATTGACAAGATCTTGGGTTTGGGGGAACCTGCTGTCGTGACAAAGCGGTTGTTGCTGAACACACGACGGACTATTGGGAGAAGAAGGAGAGCCGCGTGCCTGGCGACCCTTTTCTGTCGAGGACGTGAAGATATCCACCTATTCGGAATTATGACAACAGGACATCTGCTGATTGGAGTAAGCGTTGCTCTGGTTTGTCGACAAATTGGAAGTTGCTGGCAGTCTTCAAAGTACCCCAAAGCTGCGACAAATGATTGGAGGATGCGGGAAGAACTGTGGATTACATCGGACTGTCTACCCTGCAGTTTTTGAGGACCAGTCATAGACAATTTTAGAGTGAAAAGCAACTTTTATTTTCACTCGCATACAAATCATTTTAACTTGGATGTTTTTCCCCTGGCTTTGAGACTCTCCCGAAGATCACTGCAGGAAGACACAACAAACTAATTTTTTTTGTCTCTCATGGACACACACCTGTTGTTGTGAACTTTGGACTAGCGACGGCAAATACATCAAGGCCGCGGAACAGAGACACACTATGGGTTTGTGCACACACACACAAACACACACACACAAATAAAATATACGCCACACATACACCCTCCTGTCCCCCCATCCAACGCCCTCGGCGCAATCCCGCAGGAGTGATGAATGGATGGTCAGCGCCTGAGAGCTGCGACCACCCACCATGACCTTGAACTACCTTCCCTCTGTTGCTAGATATCTTGAGATGTATGTTGTAATATGTATATGTGCTCTGCTACTGAGTTTTTTTTCTCACTCCGAACTGGGCCCCCTTAGGAGCCCAGTCTGGATTGTATTCTTTTACTCATCCTTACCCAGCGTTTACCTTTTTCCCATCTTTTACGGGGCGCCTTATGGCGACCCATCAGCGTTCTCGTTCTGTAACCCTGTACACTGTTTGTTTGTTTAATCTTGAACAGGTTTGTGCTGAAAACAAAGTTTCCTTGTACTTGTTGCAATGACAATAAAGACCTACCTACCTACTCCGCGTGAACAACTACAACACTTTAAATGACTGTTGTCCTTGATGTGAACAACTACAATCAGTGATGGGAATGAAGATTTACAAAATCAGCCGAAATTTTTTCAATCCTAAAACACCACTTTGCGGAAGGCCGCATAGCAGCCGCACCCGTGTGCACTTTGTGCACTCGCCTGCTAGGGGGGTTTGGGGGCATGCACCCCCAGAAACATTTTGAAATCTATGTTAGCTTAGGATGCATTTCCTGCTATTTTGAGTCAAAATCTGTTGTTAATCTTCACCTTCAGTTTGATAGATATATCGAGCCATGCCCAGTTCCACTTGTTTCTCACGCCCTTATCGATATCTTTCACTAATGAAGCATTCCTATCTTGAATAAGCTTAACCATGTCTTAAACTGTTTTGTCAATAAAGAAACGTGTTAATTGAGAGCTACTGTGTTTTCTTTCCAGATTAGTCGCCGATAAACACAACCAATATAAACAGAATACGAGTTCAGAAACGCTCACAATAATTGAGGATCAGGGGCTAGATATTGTCGACAAACGACGCATGCAGACGCCTATGACAGGCAATGTCATTGGTTGATGTTTTCAGCTGATAGTAGAGCTAGTCAATCTGGTGCCTTCACACATTTGCATTATATTTTTTGCGGGAATTCTCTGCTTTGTACTGATAACTAGGTCAACGCAAAGACAAAAACCACGAGTACCTAACCACCCCTATAATATTCTCCCCAGATTTGAACGATTCACAGAAATGACCCTGGCGGTAGGGGTGTAACGGTACACAAAAATTTTGGTTCGGTACGTACCTCGGTTTAGAGGTCACGGTTCGGTTAATTTTCGGTACAGTAAGAAAACAACAAAATATACATTTTTGGGTTATTTATTTACCAAATTTGTAAACAATGGCTTTTAACATTGCAAACACTATAATAATTCTGCCCACGTTAATCCACATTAAACTGCCTCAAGTTGTTGCTTAAATTAAATAAAATGACACAACTTTTCTTCTACAGATAAAATGTGCAACATTAAACAGTTTCAAGTCAAATCATCATGCTTAATTTATTACAGCATTTGGGAAGCCTGTAGTTGATTTGTATTATGTAAATGTCATATTTTTATAAACATGTGATATCACGGACCCTGCCATTCAAAACCAGGCTGCTACATTACTAATGATTAATGTAACTATATCCGAAAAAAATAGTACAGTAGCAATAGGAGAGACTATTTATACCTAAACACCATGGAGTTCATGTAGGCTTAATGATGCACTTACATTATTATATATACTATCAGAGACAGAAACTTTTCATTTAATATAATGTCCTTTTTGCTGCTTCAACACACTTCAATCAACATTGTCCGTAACACAAACACACACACACACACACCGCAAAATGAGCTAACGTTACGCTAAAAGCTAACTAGCCTTCACATCAAACAGGACTACAAGTGAGCTGAGCAGTTTGTTTCAAGAAGGTCAACGGGCTCATAGTGATGTTTAGAAAGTAGTTGACTTGGAAGTGTTTAGTGTAATTTGGAGAGTCCGCTGCTCACCTGCTAAACGCCTATCTGCTCGACGCTGAAGCGTTGACTAGATGCGCTCTGAATACGCACTGCTGATTGGCTTGTTATCGCTACGCTTATAACCAATCAGATGGTTGTGTGGGAGGGACAATGCTCGGTGCTGTGCAGGAGACAGAAGCAGAACGGAGTGGAGCAGCTTGTTAAGACTTTAGCATAAGCGGCTACTTCATATGTTCGTGTGGGAACTCGTTCGGTACTCCTCCGCACCGAACCGGAAACCCTATACTGAAACTGTTCAATACAACTACACGTACTGTTACACCCCTACCTGACGGCGCCAAAATCGACGGAATGCCACGAATCTGCGGAAAATTCCCATCCCCTGTACAATCTGGTAAATGACCATTCTTGTCTAAGTGTACAACGACGACATGTTAAATTATCATCCTGCTTGACGTGAATAATGACAACGCATTGAATGACCATCCTGAGCTATGTGAACAGCTACATGTTAAATGACCGTTCCATAAGTGAACAACTACAGCGTAGTCAATAGCTTTTTGGTATAAACTCAAGTCGACGTGTTTGGAGGAAGAAGTTGCATCCCAAGAACACCACACCTACTGTGAAGCATGGGGGTGGAAACATCATGCTTTGGGGCTGTTTTTCTGCTAAGGGGACAGGACGATTGATCCGTGTTAAGGAAAGAATGAATGGGGCCATGTATCGTGAGATTTTGAGCCAAAACCTCCTTCCATCAGTGAGAGCTTTGAATGGTTGACCAAATACTTGTTTTCCACCATACTTTACAAATAAATTATTCAAAATTCCTACAATGTAAATTTCTGGATTTTTTTTCACATTCTGTCTCTCACAGTTGAAGTGTACCTATGATGAAAATTACAGACCTCGGTCATCATTTTAAGTGGGAGAAATTGCACAATCGGTGGCTGATTAGATACTTTTTTGCCCCCACTGTGTATATATATATTATATATATATATATATATATATGTATATGTATATATATATATATATATATATATATATATAAACATACATATACATATATATATATATATATATATATATATATATATAAACATACATATATATATATATAAACATACATATATATATATATATATATATATATATATATATATATATATATATAAACATATATAAACATACACTCAGTGATTTGAGTTGATGTATGTCATTAACAGAAATATATATATATAAACATACACATTTGTGTGAAGTGGGCACACTTTATCATTGCAAATATTACAAATCTCAAAACCAGAGAACTTGGCATGTTGTGTAATTTGTAAATAAAAACAAATACATTCATTTGCAAATCATCTTAAACTTATATTCAATTGAATAGACTGCAATGACAAGATATTTAATGTTCAAATGAGAAACTTATTTTATTTTTGCAAATAATCATTAACTTAAAATGTAATGGCAGCAACACATTGCAAAAATGTTGGCACAGGGGCATCTTTACCACTGTGTTAGATGGCCTTTCCTTTTAACAACACTCAGTAAACCTTTGGGAACTGAAGAGACCAATTTTTGCAGCTTTTCAGGGGGAATTCTTTCCCATTCTTGCTTTATGTATTTTAGGCTTCATATTGCGCCACACAATTTCAATGGGAGACAGGTCTGGACTAAAGGGAGGCCAGTCTAGTGCCCGCACTCTTTCAAAATGAAGCCACGCTGTTGTAACACGTGGCTTGGCATTGTCTTGCTGAAATAAGCAGGGGAGTCCATGATAACATTGCTTGGATGGCAACATATGTTGCTCCAAAACATGTATGTACCTTTCAGCAATAATGGTGTATTCACAGATGTGTAAGTTACCCAAGCCTTGGGCACTAATAAACCCCCATACCATCACAGATGCCGGCTTTTGAACTTTGCGCCTATTACAATCCGGATGGTTCTTTTCCTTTTTGTCCGGAGGACACAACGTCCTCAGTTTCCAAAAACAATTTGAAATGTGGACTCGTCAGACCACAGAGCACTTTTCTACTTTACATCAGTCCCTCTTAGATGAGCTTCGCCCCAGCGAAGCTGGTGGCCTTTCTGGGTGTTGTTGACAAAATGGCATTGACTTTGCAGAGAAGAGTTTTAACATGCACTTACAGATGTAACGACGAACTGTAGTTACTGACAGTGGTTTTTTGATATTTTTCAGAGCCAAAGTGGTGATATCCTTTACACAATGTCGCTTTTTGATGCAGTACGACCTGAGCGATAGAAGGTCACGGGAATTCAATGTTGGTTTTCAGCCTTGCTGCTTACGTGCAGTGATTTCTCTTGATGATACTACAGACCGTAGATGGTGAATTCCTAGCAATAGCTGGTTGAGAAATATTCTTTAACAATTTGCTCATGCATTTTTTAACAAAGTGGTGACCCTCGCCCTATCCTTGTTTGTGAATGACTGAGCATTTCATGGAAGCTGCTTTTATACCCAATCATGGCACCCACCTGTTCCCAATCCCACAGGTGAAGAGGCTGTTCCAAATACGTGTTTGAAGAGCATTCCTCAACTTTCTCAGTCTTGTTTGCCACTTGTGCCAGCTGGTTTTTAAAACATGTTGCAGGCATAAAATTCTAAATGAGCCAATATTTGCAAACAATTAAGTTTTCCAGTACAAACGTTAAGTATCTTGTCTTTTTGCAGTCTGTTCAATTGAATAAAAGTTGAAAAGGATTTGCAAATCATTGTATTCTGTGTTTATTTACCATTTACACAAAGTGTTGCGGGTGCCGTGCATAATGGTGATAAGGTGAGCAGGGAAAGAAACTTCGTAGTCATCTTTTCCCATCACCTTTACAATCTTCTATGCTCATTCCAGATTTTTCCGTCAGTTTGGAATATTGCTTATTCATTCATCTTCACCGTTCATCATACAAAGTAAGTGGGTCATTACTATCACATATGGAGCAATAAATGCCCCATTTGAACAAAGGACGAGTCTAACGCATCATCAATGTCATCCACCCCCTTGTAAGTTAAAGTTAAAATTAAAGTATCAATGATTGTCACACACACACTAGGTATGGCGAAATGTGTTCTCTGCATTTGACCTATCCCCTTGTTCACCCCCTGGGATCTGAGGGGAGCAGTGAGCAACAGGGGTGGCCACGCCCGGGAATCATTTGTGGTGATTTAACCCCCAATTCCAACCCTTGATGCTGAGTGCCAAGCATGGAGGTAATGGGTCCCATTTTTATAGTCCTTGGTATGACTCGGCCGGGGTTTGAACTCCCAAACTACCGATCTCAGGGCGGACACTCTAACCACTCGGCCACTGAGTCATGCAAACATGGCTTTGAAAATAAATTTTTAACTTATACGCAGCAAAATGTTATTCTAAAAATTTTTTATGACTAGTGACATCAGACCCCCTAACTTGTCAAAATCTCTCTGCCAAGATTTTCCCAAACTTAAAGATTTTTTGCCTATTATATTTCAAATCATATTCACGTTTAGTAAATTTTTTGACTACCATAAATTTAATGTTAACGTTTTATTATTCACTTCCATATTGACTTATCAGTACCTCCATAAGCAAAGCGATCTTTATGATGGAAAATCAATTCTCCAATCAATATTTGGATACTGTGAAACATCAGTGATTTAAGTTGATGTATGTCATTAACAGAAACAGAGTGGAAAGAAAGTCAACTATTGAGAGTTTAAATGATGCATTTGATTAGAGATGTCCGATAATGGCTTTTTGCTGATATCCGATATTACGATATTGTCCAACTCTTAATTACCGATTCCGATATCAACCCATACCGATATATACAGTCGTGGAATTAACACATTAGTATGCCTAATTTTGTTGTGATGCCCCGCTTGATGCATTAAACAATGTAACAAGGTTTTCCAAAATAAATCAACTAAAGTTATGGAAAAAAATGCCAACATGGCACTGCCATATTTATTGTTGAAGTCACAAAGTGCATTATTATTTTTAACATGCCTCAAAACAGCAGATTGTAATTTGGGACATGAGGAGGTTGAGGTGGGCAGGGTTGGGGTGTGGGGGGAGTGGGGGGGTCGGGGGAAGGGGGTGTTTGAGGTCAGGGGGTAGCGGGGGGAGTGTATATTGTAGCGTCCCGGAAGAGTTAGTGCTGTAAGGGGTTCTGGGTATTTGTTTTGTTGTGTTGCGGTGCGGATGTTCTCCCGAAATGTGTTTGTCATTCTTGTTTGGTATGGGTTCACATTCTGGCGCATATTTGTAACAGTGTTAAAGTTGTTTATACGGCCACCCTCAGTGTGACCTGTATGGCTATTGACCAAGTATGCTTTGCATTCACATGTGTGTGTGAAAAGCCATAGATACTATGTGACTGGGCCGACATGCAAAGGAAATGTCTTTCAGGTTTATTGCCGCTGTCACTTCTCCCTACGTCCATGTACACAACGGCATTTTAAAAAGTCAGATTTTACTTTTTGAAACCGATACAGATCATTTTTAAACAGATACCGATAATTTCCGATATTACATTTTAAAGCATTTATCGGCCAATATTATCGGCAGTCCGATATTATCGGACATCCGTACTTTTTATTATTGACATGAACAAATTTTAAAATTCTAAAAAAAAAGTGCAGTTTCCTTTTAAAAATGTTAAAAGGGAACTGCATTTTTTTTTTAATTGTTCTCAATTATAAAAGACATGTTTTATAAATTCTAAATATTAAATAAATGCGATCAAAATCATTTTACAATGGAGCCTATGGGAGCCGTTCTATTATGCCTATACAGCCCCTAATACAACATCCAAACACCTCCATTAAGGTTTTATATACATGATATAAGTATATATGTAATGTAGTAACAGGCACATTTACAATAACATTGTGAATATTTAAGTATTTTGATCATTTTAAACAAACGCATCATGACGTTCGCTTTTTGACAGCATCACTGAATATAGACTTTAATATAGACCTGTACAAGGTCTGCTGTCATTGGGATACCGAATGATAGAATGTTCATATATATTTTCCCATTTAGATGAAGAATGACTCTCGAAAAAAAGGGGGGAGGAACCAAGCGTTTTTTCGTGTCCTCCTCACCATTTCCGGGTTTTAAATTGGCTGTCGAAATGTACTAACCTGTTGAAATATGTCCTCAGCCTTCTTCTATCCAGGTAAGAGGAATGATTTATGATCTACAATAAACTTTCAGGGAGCAAAGGAAGCGCCTCAAACGGTCGACAATGTTGAAATTGTACACAAGCTTGTGATCCTGGCGCCGCTATAGTTAGTTAGTCGGTGTTAGCGCTTATAGCAGGGGTCGGGAACCTTTTTAGCTGAGAGAGCCATACAAGCCAAATATTTTAAAAAGTATTTCCGTGAGAGTCATATAATTTTTTTTTAAGACTGAATACAACTATTATTCTATCTTATTTCAATTATTATGCAGAAATATTGGGAAATACATATCATAGCAACATAATGACTTTATTTCACAGAAAAGGGCAATTTCTATCATTTTTAAAGTACGATATAGAGACCACACAAAACCACTCTTCATTAGGTCAGGATTACTAAAACTAAAAGACATTGTAGAATTGAATACTCTATTAATGATGTTCAAAGCGAGAAATAAAGTTTATTCCGAAGGACATACAAAAGTTATTTGTGTTCACATCAATCAATCAATCAATGTTTACTTATATAGCCCTAAATCACTAGTGTCTCAAAGGGCTGCAAAAACCACCACGACATCCTCGGTAGGCCCACATAAGGGCAAGGAAAACTCACACCCAGTGGGACATCGGTGACAATAATGACCCAGTGGGACGTCGGTGACAATGATGACTATGAGAACCTTAGAGAGGAGGAAAGCAATGGATGTCGATGTCATCTAAAGATGAGAACCACTCATCTAAAGATGAGAACCACAGAAGGCCGTATGACTTTAAACATCCAAGAGTGCCAACAAATTTGAAACAAATGTGCTTGTCTGTTGTTGGTGTGAAAGCATGGAATTCTCTAAACAAAGACTTAAAAAGCTGTAAGAATATCGTTGTTTTTAAAAAGTAAAAAAAAAAGATAACTGGAATTATATCAAACTGAATTTTGATTTAGATTGGACGTGTCATTGTGAAAATGCTTAATGGAAAATTGGAAAGTATGTTGGAGTTCGGGTGTTGTTGGAGGGAAGAGTTATAAAGTAATCGAAAATAATTTGTGTTAAAAAGGGGGCAGATAAATATAAGAATATTATTCTTCCATCTGCTCCTTTCTGGTCATGAAAATGTATAAGAAACAAAAAAACTATGAAAGTGTCAATTTCACGTGGCTTTTATATATGCATTTTCATGAAAGGAATAAAAATAAATGATGATGATGCATGCATTTTTAAGTAAGTCCAACATTTTTAGAGTATAAAAAGTCTCTTATTGTGTTTAATAACATTGTTATTCTGAAGCTAACCAACAATAAATAAAATACTTCTTACCATTAATGCGACTTCTTGAACAGGTGCGGTAGAAACCGGAAGGATGGATTAAAATGCATGAGAGTCTTTTATATTTTGAACGTTATCTTTGACACTGTGATTACCGGCGGAATTATTCATTACTTACCGTGTTTAGCAATGTCAGCGAAGATTTATCTGAGAGCCAGGTGCAGTCATCAAAAGAGCCACATCTGGCTCTAGAGCCATAGGTTCCCTACCCCTGGCTTATAGTAACAATATCACTAATACTTGGTTAATATTTAAATCACAAAATGTAAATGGAGTATTGTTGGTGCTTTTTGTATGGTTGTTTATTGGATTTTATGGGCGGAATAGAGGATCTCCCATTGGCTCCTCCGTAAGCGGACTTTTATTTAAGTTTGAGAGTTAGAATGCATTAAAAAAAATACATCCGTTTTCATGTCTTTCATAATGATGATTGTGAATGATAAGCAAAATTCCAGAAGCGCAGTTCCCCTTTAACGGCACAACAAAATGTTTAACGGCATGAACCAGCACAAACGAATGGCAGGTTATTTTGATATTTGCAATGATAAGGTGGTCAACTTCACACAGGTCCGTTCTGTGAACAACTACAAATCAATAACTGTCCGTCTTCTACTTGAACAACTACAACACATTTAATGACACCCTCTACGTAAACAGCTACAAGGTGTTAAATGAACGCCCTATACGTGAACAACTAAAGGTGTTAAATGACCTACTGGGATGACTCTGTGGTTGTTGGACAGCAGGTCACGTGAGGTGACGTTGCGTGTTTTCTCATCAGTGCAGCGAACATCCAGTGTGAGCTCGACAGAACACTCAGGACAGAATTCATCACAGGTACAGTCCTGAAGGAGATGATAGAGCAGAGAATATATACTGCATTTATTAATACATATTTTATATATTCAACTATTTCAGTTGCATTCATTGACACATCAGATAAAAAACAGAAAAAACCTCTACAGCAAATTTTCATATGACTTTTTATTGAAAAAAAATTAAATTGGACCAAATAAATATACAAATATTAGTTCCATTAATATCTTTACATTCGTATTCGCACAGCACCGTCTGTAAAAGCCTGCTGTACAAGTAATGTCCTGCATTTATATACAATGTAATAAACCATAACTCAAATACAAACCCTGTTTCCATATGAGTTGGGAAATTGTGTTTGATGTAATTATGAACGGAATACAATGATTTGCAAATCATTTTCAACCCATTTTCAGTTGAATATGCTACAAAGACGACATATTTAATGTTTAAACTGATAAACATTTTTTTTTTTTTGCAATTAATCATTAACTTTAGAATTTTATGCCAGCAACACGTGACAAAGAAGTTGGGAAAGGTGGCAATTAATACTGATAAAGTTGAGGAATGCTCATCAAATACTTATTTGGAACATCTCACATTGTGCAGGCTAATTGGGAACAGGTGGGTGCCATGATTTGGTATAAAAGTAGCTTCACAAAAACTGCTCAGTCTTTCACAAGAAAGGATGGGGCGAGGTACACCCCTTTGTCCACAACTGCCCGAGCAAATAGTCAAACAGTTTAAGAACGTTTCTCAAAGTGCAATTGCAAGAAATTTAGGGATTTCAACATCTACGGTTCATAATATCATCAAAAGGTTCAGAGAATTTGAAGAAATCACTCCACGTAAGCGGCATGGCCGGAAACCAACATTGAATGACCGTGACCTTTGGTCCCTCAGACGGCACAGTATCAAAAACAGATATCGATCTCTAAAGGATATCACCAAATGGGCTCAGGAAAACTTCAGAAAACCACTGTCACTAAATACAGTTTGTCGCTACATCTGTAAGTGCAAGTTAAAGCTGTACTATGCAAAACGAAAGGCATTTATCAACAACATCCAGAAACGCCGCCAGCTTATTGGGGCCCAGGTTCATCTCAGATGGACTGATGCAAAGTGGAAAAGTGTTCTGTGTTCTGACGAGTCAACATTTCAAATTGTTTTTGGAAATATTCAACATCGTGTCATCCAGACCAAAGGGGAAGCGAACCATCCAGACCGTTATCGACGCAAAGTTCAAAAGCCAGCATCTGTGATGGTATGGGGGTGCATTAGTGCCCAAGGAATGGGTAACCATTAACGCTGAAAGGTACATACAGGTTTTGGAACAAAATATGCTGCCATCTAAGCACCGTCTTCTTCATGGATGACCCTGCTAATTTCAGCAAGACAATGCCAAGCCACATTCAGCACGTGTTACAACAGCGTGGCTTTGAAAAAATAGAGTGCGGGTACTTTCCTGGCCCGCCTGCAGTCCTTTCCTTTTCAAACATGTTGAATTGTGTAAATGTAAAAGCAATGTTACTTTAAAGCAGGGGTCGGGAACCTTTTTGGCAGCGAGAGCCATGAAAGCCAAATATTTTAGAAAGTATTTCCACAAGAGCCATATAATATTTTTTAACACTGAATGCAACTAAATATGTGCATTTTCAAGTAAGACCAACATTTTAGAGTACAATAAGTCTTTTATTTTTTTTTAATAACATTGTTATTCTGAAGCTAACCAATAATAAATAAAATACTTCTTACCATTAACTTCTTGAACAGGAGCGGTAGTAAACAGATAGAAAGATTAAAATGCATGAGAATTTTTTATATTTTGAACGTTATTTTTAACACTGTTATTACCAGCGGAATTATTCATTACTTATGTTAAGCAATGTCAGCTAAGATTTATTTGAGAGCCGGAGGCAGTCACCAAAAGAGCCACATCTGGCTCGAGAGCCATAGGTTCCCTATCCCTGCTTTAAAGCAGCTTGTCCAGAACAGACAAAGCATGACCAAACTTACCCGGGAGTATTGCATTTTCTCCACAATGTCGTCGCTGGTGAGAGGGATGAGACCTGAAAAGGCAACAAGAGGTGTAAGTGATTGCGCTGTCAAACACAATATAACCTTTAATAATTAATATACATACCAACTCTGTGAGCGATGAACTCATCATGTAACACTGATGAGTTGGCATCTATCTGGATCCAGTCCATCGCTGTTTAAAAAGTAACAAAAATAACTCCACATTGCTCGGCACTTTGGTACAGAGGAGAAATCATACTGATTTCCCACACATTAAAAGTGAGGGACAGGAAGTGATTAGGCGATATGCGTCTACTTCAAGGGTGTTC